>NW_021836484.1:0-23923 GCF_006345805.1 Octopus sinensis | reverse complement strand
ATCATAGGTCTGTCTACACGATCAGGATTGACCGGGGTCAAATGACAACACCAACAACAGTCTAAACTGGCTCGCTGTTGAATGTTATTTCGGAGTGGCTGTGTGGTAAGTAGCCTGTCTACCAACCACATGGTTCAAGGTTCAGTCCACTGCGTGGCACCTTGGGCAATTGTCTTCTACTATAGCCTCGGGTCGACCAAAGCCTTGTGAGTGGATTTGGTAGACGGAAACTGAAAGAAGCCCGTCGTTATATAGTATATATATATATATATATAATATATATTATATATATTATATATATATGTATGCGTGTATGTGTTTGTGTGTCTGTGTTTGTCCCCCTAGCATTGCTTGACAACCGATGGTGGTGTGTTTGTGTCCCCGTCACTTAGCGGTTCGGTTAAAAGAGACGATTAGAATAAGTACTGGGCTTACAATAGAATAAGTTCCGGGGTCGAGTTGCTCGATTAAAGGCGGTGCTCCAGCATGGCCGCAGTCAAATGACTGAAACAAGTAAAAGAGTAAAAGAGTTACTACGCTCATCAATTACGCGTTATTGCGGTAATCGTATGTTTCTGATTAACAATTAACTCTCTCATTGCCAGAACTAAATACAACTCCACTCGAATGTGCCTGTCCTTGTGATGCATAGAAAGTTGATCTTTAACATAAGTGATAACGCCCGCTATGGGTTAGTTTGACATTTGCAATGAGCACAGCAAAAATTGAATAAGATCATATTCGAAAAGTCAAAATCTATTTTTTAAAATGTTACATAAAACCTGAAATTTTCATGAAAAAAGTGACTAATCATCTAGTTCATCTAGTTCCGGGAATTGGCCTTTCTCAGTTCAAATCCCGTCAATGTCACCTGTGCCTATCAACCACCCGCAGTCGAGTACCAGTCAAATATCGGAGTCGAGTTAAACCAGAGAATACAGTTAAGGACAAAATCGCACGAATCTTCTTAGTGATGTTTGTACTTTAAGGGAAGATGAAGATGTTAACCTCTAGCACAATATTCCTTTAAGGAGCAACGAGCCCAGAAGTTGTGAGCTTTGCCAAAAAAAAAAAAGAAGTAGGGCGGGAAACGATTCACATGAAAGCAATAATTAACGGGACATATATAAAATGCATTAAAAGTCAGATTGAATCTTGCTTGCAATGTTACTCAGCCAAACTGGTGCATAATGGGAAAATACTATGAATTAAGTTCCCCACTGAAATGAGATCTAGTTAAACTGATTCACAAAATATGCATATGTATAAATCTGAAAATCGGCTACAAAATGTAGTTTTTCAGTCTTATTGCTTTTGATGGTATGATGCTGTGAAAGAAAAAAAAGATTGGAGGAAAAGTTACAGAGATTTAAAAATTTTTTAAAAACTGTATTTTAGCCAATAGCGAGACAAATTTTTGCGGTTAGCGGAGCGGTGTCAACTTTAGGTTGTATCCTGTGAAATTTATAGTTAGCGTCTGTGAAATGACCTGTAGGTTTTTAAATAAACAGAATACCTAACCTAATAAAATCAACATGTATCATCTTACTATTTCTTTTATATCTTCATTGGTTGTATGTTTTTATTATTTTTTTAATTTGTTATATTAATATATTTGTCTGCATGTGTTAACTTTATGCGTATTTCAGTATTATGTACACTGTTATGTATTTGTGTACTTCATTAATATATAAGTGCGTGCGTACGCGCGTGTGTGTGTATGTGTGTGTGTGCGTACGTGCGTACGTGCGTACGTGTGTGTGTGTGTGTATGTGTGTGTGTGTGTGTGTGTGTGTGTGTGTTGCGTGTGTGTGAAAAGGCGGCGTCTGTCGCCAAAACTCCAAAGTTGAGTGAAATTGTCGTGCTTGGATTTATAAACTACAATAAGAATAACACTGGTCAATAAAGAAATTGTCCCCAAAATATGTGAAATGAAAAGTACGTAAAAATACTAATCCACAGAAGCAAAGAAAAATATGTAATATACTAACACACAGAAAAATTAAAACAAAACACGGGGTGAAAAGAATCTCGCGATATGAAGAATCAGCACAGAACAACGTGCTGCACAGACACGGGTGAAGTGAAACACAACACAGGGTGCGGTTGTCATGGTAACAAACTGCTAATGCCACACTGTCTGTTGACTGGCTAAAATTACCCAAATTTCCCAACTTTAATTCCAAATAACATCAGATTTTTAATTTACGAGATAAAGTAATTGGTTGATCGTAGGCTTCCTCTTCAGCTCTTTGGTCATTTATGAGGGTTCTCATACAGTCCTGCAGTTGTTGCTTCTTTGATTCCAAGTTTATTAATCTTCTCGGTTGGGGATGATATTGATGGTGGTACCGTAAATCCTCGAGTATAATCCGCAAATTTTTCCCAAAATTTAACGGTCAAAATCCCTACTGCGTACTATATACGAGGTTAAAAATGAAAAATATTTTCTAAGCAATGTCCGAGTCTCTATTTGCTGTCCGGCACATTTTATTCGGACGTATTTTGTGATGTCGGGCACGAAAATACCTTAAGCTAAGCCTGAAAGCAAGGAAGTCATAAAAGAATCATCCATAACTTGCAGTAAGCAACATTTATTGAACGTTATTACTGTTATTACTGTTATTTCATTATCTTCTGCAAAGAAATGCACAAAAAGTACACGTTTGCATTAATAATAAATGACGTTACTGTATACATTTTTACAAACCAAGGACGTTATATAGACCTCCTTGACTCAAGTTAGAGAAGGGGTGCGTATTATACACAAGGTTTAGGTTTTTCAGAGGTACAGCCCCCTAAAAATCTTCTGCGTATTATACTCAAGGGCAGACTATACTCAAGGATTTACGGTATTTTAGAGTATTGATTTTTCGGTTTATTCTTTTTATTCTGGTGAGCGCTTTTCTCTGTTTTGGAATCCTGCATCTACTCTTATTTATGAGTCATGAGGTGGGTGTTTTGAGAATATGTGGATAACTGTGTCCTCATATACTTGCCATGCGTTTGTGTTTGTTGTGGTATTGGAGAAAGCGAGAGTGAAGGACCAGTCCACTTGCGATAAGTTTTGAGTAATCGCACTCCAGTTTGACTTGTGTAAATTCATATTATCAAAAAAGGTACACTGGAGTTTGTGATTTATGCCAAATTTTTGGATGCTGGAGAGTGAGGTAACAGAGTACTATGTCATGATCGGACAGGAGGATTCTTTTCACTGTTATGTTATGAATAGTGTTAGCATGGTTGCTTAGCACTAGGTCCAAGACACTTTGGTTGTTTCTGATTGGCTCATGGACGAGTTGTGACAGGAAAACATTACCCGTAAATTCAAAAAGTAACTTCACAGCTGCTTTGTCTGAGCTTGAGGTTAAGGTTCTTCATCTAACAATATTAGTGGACCAGTCTACAGAGGGAAGGTTGAAGTCGACCATCATCAGAATATCTCCTGGGTTACATTGCAGAAGGAAAGATTTGATCTTCTCGAGGCACTCTTAGAATTAGTGCAAGGGTGCTTAGGGATGGGGGGGGCGGTATGTAGAGCCCAATCACAGACAGGTCTTTACTGATTCGCAAGTAGTCGTTGGAGAAAATGTCCTTGACATCTGCGCTGAAAGAATCATGGAGTAAAACAGCAACTCCCCACTTTCTTCGGCCTAGGGGGCATCACATTATCGGTAGGTGTTGTATTGTTAATTCTAACAGCGGCGAGCAAGGATTCACTCTCCTGTTTGACGCACCATCTCAGACTGTTCCTCTCGTTGACAACACATATGTTGCATCCTATGATAACTCTTGTTCCCCTGTTTCTAGGGACATACAGTCTGCCAGTATCGCTTTTGGGGAGTAGTTGCTTGTTAATTGTCATCACCTTGCTAGTTTTCCTGTCCATTTCCTCGAGCTCGTTCTCTGTCTACCTAACAACACCTGCGTCTAAACGCATTAAGCAAACAACCTATGTGTTCATTGCCTTGATTTTATTCTTTTCCATTGAGTCTATTTCCCATAATTAACCTGGTTCTTCTGAGATATTCTCGCCTAAAGCTTTCCTTCATTTCACTTTCTTTGATTTTGTCGTATTCTAAAATCCCCAGATATTTATATCCATTAGTCTCAATATCCTTGATTTTCTCGCCGTTGGGGCGGTTTACAGCATCAAACGAGACTACTTTGCCTCTTTGTATTGTAAGCATACCACACTTTTTAGTCTCCAAATTTTATTCTGCACTGTTGAAACTAGGCCATTTATTTCACGATTATTATAATTATCATCATCATCATCATCATCATCGTTTATTATTATTATTATTATTATTATTATTATTATTATTATTATTATTGTTGTTGTTGTTGTTGTTGTTGTTGTTGTTGTTGTTGTTGTTGTTATTAGCATTATTATTATTATTATTATTATTATCATCATCATCATCATCATCGTCTATTATTATTATTATTATTATTATTATTATTATTATTGTGTTGTTGTTGTTGTTGTTATTGCATTATTATTATTATTATTATTATCATCCTCATCATCATCATCATCATCATCATCATCATCATCATATCATCATCATTATTATTATATTATTATTATTATTATTAAATTATATTATATTACTATTACCATTATTATTACTATTACCAATATTATTATTATTATTATTATTATTTATTATTCTTATTATTATTATTACTATAACTATTACCATTATTATTACTATTACTATTACTAATATTATTATTATTATTATATTATTCATATTATTATTATTATTATTATTATTATTATTATTATTATTATTATTATTATCATTATCATTATTATTATTATTATTATTATTATTATTATTCAGTAGTTTTATTTTTTTTGCGTGCTTTCACTTCACTACCGAGCGCAGCTCTGTGTGCCTTGGGTATGTGCTGTGATTTGTTGTGATGCTCTGATGGTTATTGTATGGAAAGTGTTCTGCGTAGGATGTGTGCAGTGCCTAGTAGTGCAATTTTCTGTATGTTATATGTGTTTGTAAGTCCTGGTGTTTTTGTTATGTATTGTCTGAATATTTTTTTATCATGCTTAATGCACCTACTATGATAGGAATTGTTTCTGTTTTCAGATTCCACATTCTAGTTACCTCTATTTCCAGGTCTTTGTATTTTGAGAGTATTATTATTATTGTTATCATTATTATTATTATTATTATTATTATTATTATCATTATTATTATTAAGATGGACAGCTGGCAAAATCGTTAGCACGCCGGGCGATATGCTTAACAGTATTTCGTCTGTGTTCACGTTTTCAGTTCAAATTCCACCGAGGTTGACTTCACCTTTCATCCTTTCAGGGTCGATAAATTAAGTATTAGTGAAAAACTGGGATCGATGTAATTGACCCCCATCCCCAAATTTCAGGTATGGTGCCTTTATTAGAAAGGATTATTATTATTATATCTTTATATATGCTTCCGATCTTTTATTTTCAAAATTTTTAATAATAAACTAGACTACCCGTGACCTGCTGGATCACCAATAGGTCAAGGTACCCGAAAAAACCGCGCATCTCGGGAATCTGTGGTCCTATTTATGCGAAAGTTCTGTTATTCTGTATGTATTCACATTTCAAAGCATTTTCCCCATAATACGCTGGTTTGGATATTTATAAATGTGCCCGGAGAAAAAAAACGCGTATCTTGGTAACCCGTTGATCGGTTTACGCAAAACTTGTTTTATTCCGTTTATATTCACCTGAACATCCGATTCATGACATCTCCTGCTTTTGTCTCTTTCCCTCTGTTTCCGCCAGGCGCTCAGTTCTTCAAGTGTCCGATTCGTGATCTCTCCTGCTTCTGTCTCTTTCCCTCTGTTCCCCCAGACGCTTAGCCCTTGCTTTATCAGTCTCATCAACCCTTCTATTCGTATGCCTGTCCCGATGTTGGGTAAATATTTCGTAAAGGAGTCGTTCGTACTTCAGTGTGAAATAATTTTTTCCACGGGTATTTTCGAGTGCATTCAATATATCTCACCTCCAAACCCACCGCAAGCTATTTTCTTTCGGAAAGTAGGGGGTAGGGTTGTGGGGACTTCGGAGTTTCCCGAAAAACTCTGAGTTTCTCACCAACGTTTCGTGGGTTTTTTTCTCTTTTCCAGGTTATTTCGCATGCTTTCAATGAATATGACATCGAAATCACGTGTAAATGGCTCCCTTCCCCAGAAAAAGACAGATTTCGTTGCTATTTCGTGCACGCCCTGCTACAAACAAAACAACTATTCGGGTCCTTCATCGCAAATAGCTGTTACGTGGTAGTAGGGTGTGCTAGAAATAGCAGCCAAGTCTTTTGGAGGTGAGAAACACTCAATGTACTTGAAAAAACTATGGAAAAAAATTATTTCACACTAAGGTTAGAGATGGGTCTTTTACGCAATATTATTATATTTTTAAAGTCATTTTCACTTTAAAATAATTTTTAAATATACCCCAAAACATTTTTGTAATGGTATTCATTTGAAAATAATTTTTAAAAAGATTAAATATCGTCTGTTTAAAGAGAAAACTAAATTATAAATACTTACTGTACAACTTAACTTACGTTTTTGAAATCTAAATTATGAAAATATTGTTTAATTATGTTACTTATATATTTTTAATTATATTACTAAAATTCCTTTCCATTTATTAGAAAATCTGGATCTTTTCCTTTTGAACGGCAATTTTCAACACAATTTCTAGTTAACTAAACACTTTTAAACTTCGTATACTGGTAGAATGTGTTTATAAAACATCATTTTTTCTTGGCTTTATTGAGAAAATTCTATAGTTTGTAACATGTTTCCACTTTAAAATCGAGCATTTCGGCAATTTTAACCAATCAAATACGTCCATTTGGAGTCAAAACATACCGTGCAGTATGAATATGTCCTCGTTTAAGAAACAGATTGGGTTTATTTACATTTGCGAAGAAAAAAAGATACCCTTCCCCCGCCCCTAACCCTAACCCTAACGTTAACTCTAACTAAACCAAACCCTAAAATAGATTGAAATGCAAAGATCGATACTAGGGTTATAATTATGGGTGACATTTTCATTTGACACCGCTAGGAAAAAATCTCATTTTCTGTGGCGGTGTCGTATGAAATTGTCACCCATAATTATAACCCTAGTATCGATCTTTGCATTTCAATCTATTTTAGGGTTAGGGTTAGTTAGCGTTAGGGTTAGAGTTAGGGTTAGGGGTAGGGTCAGGGGTGGGGGAAGGGTATATTTTTTTCTTCGCAAATGTAAATAAACCCAATCTGTTTCTTAAACAAGTGACATATTCATACAGCACGGTATGTTTTGACTCCAAATGGACGTATTTGATTGGTTAAAATTGCCGAAATGCTCGATTTTAAAGTGGAAATATGTTACAAACTATAGAATTTTCTCAATAAAGCCAAGAAAAAATGATGTTTTATAAACACATTCTACCAGTATACGAAGTTTAAAAGTGTTTAGTTAACTAGAAATTGTGTTGACATATGCCGTTCAAAAGGAAAAGATCCGAAAATCCTATTAATTTATATCAATTTTATTATTATTGTCTTCCATAATCTTTTAAAGTGTTGACTTGGCGTTCCTATAACGTTACATCTTTCACCTAAGGGCGTAGCTTAAATTCTGCATTACTTTGAAGGATTTTTTGCATTTTGCATTAATGCAGGTATCTAAGTAATTTATCTATCATTAAATATAGTATAAGTTATCTGCATATTTTTGAATCACGAAACGATTTGCCGTAATATTAGAATTTTCTTAATGTTAAATAAGATTTCATCAAACCACTTCTCTGTCATTGATGACTTTATATGTCCGTGTGTGTGTGTGTGTGCGTTGTGAGAGTGTGTGTGTGCGTGTGAGAGTGTTGTGTGTGCGTGTGAGTGAGTGTGTGTGTGTGTGTGAGTGTGAGTGAGTGTGTGTGTGAATGTGTGTAAGTGTGTGTGTGTGTGAGTGTGTATGTGTGAGTGTCTGTGTATGTGTGTGTGAGTGTGTGTGTGTGTGTGTGTGTGTGTGTATGTGTGTGTGTGTGTGTGTGTGTGTGTGTGTGTGTGTGTTGTGTGTGTGTGTGAGAGAGAAATATAACGTGTCTTGAATGACCCAACAATGCAAAGTGGACTATAATAACTGTTATGATTTAATTATTCATAGTCTGATATAATAATATTTCAGAATATAAAAATTCCTTCTTCAGATATCGCTAGGAATTTATCGAGTCGCTGCTATAATCGGTTTTCCAACGGTTACTGAAATTTTCATTTTTTTCGGAAGCGTCTCAGCAGTGGTCTCACAAAGCTCCTTCCGGAATTCCTCATGAGCAGTGCGTGAGGACGGCTATGTCTCTTTTCTTCTTCTACCCGTTTGCGTTTCCTATTTTAGCCGTTTGTGTTTCCTCTGTTACTTTGCAACATAATTCCTCTCAATAACACTCGCCTTCCTTTCTCTCTCTCTGACCATTTAGAAATAAACGATCTTCTTCGTCTGACACCCTTTTCATTGCATCAGCGTGAACAATTTCAAATAAGTCATCCTTGCGATCCTTAAATTTGCAATTTGATTTTGATCTCTCTTTGATTTTGTTATTTTAGAGTGATCTATATTGTTTTTCGAATCTTGGTAAGTACGTGTAGTTTGTCCCTGGTTGCCCCAGATCTCATTAATTTCTGAATACACAATATAGGCGCAGGAGTGGCTGTGTGGTAAGTAGCTTGCTTACCAACCACATGGTTCCGGGTTCAGTCCCACTGCGTGGTACCTTGGGCAAGTGCCTTCCACTATAGCCTCAGGCCGACCAAACCCTTGTTAGTGGATTTGGTAGACGGAAACTGAAAAAAACCCGTTGTATGTGTATGTGTGTGTGTGTGTGTGTGTTTGTTTGTTCCCCCACAACATCGCTTGACAGCTGATGCTGGTGTGCTTACGTACCCGTAACTTAGCGGTTCGGCAAAATAGACCGGTAGAATAAGTACTAGACTTACAAAGAATAAGTCCTGGAGTCGATTTCCTCGACCAACGGCGGTGCTCCAGCATGGCCACAGTCAATTGACTGAAACAAGTAAGAGTAAAAGAGTAGTATCTAATGTTTCTTTCGCCGTTTTCTTATCACGTGTGAGATAGAAAAAGCATCGTAATACATCTCCAATCGATGGGAGTTTTTTTTTACTAATAATATTTTCAATCATATATACTATAAAAATAGTATCACATACGGTCGTATCGTATAAGAGACACAGTCGCACGCGATCCTATTCTTAATAATTCTTTACTGACCAGTTTTACATGCAGCGGCAACACACATAAATGGAATGACAACAATATTTCTTTTTGAGATATATACATTATTATTTTACATATTTACATCATGCTTGATGTTGGAAGTTTGTAAGTGTTAGCATGTTTTGTGTCTGTGTGTTCGTGAGGCGTAAAAGGTACTGACCAGTGAAATGACGATGGAATTTGGTACACAGTTCATGTTGTTGGTATCAGCCTGGCAACAGGTAGTAACAGATGGCTTAAGGTGGTTCTTAGAAGAACTAGAACCCAAGAACAGATAATTGATTTACCGTTTATGAGGTACAGTGTAAGAGTTCCATATCAAGATATTGCGTCTCGTAGTTGAGATTAATTGAATCACTCATTGTGTTTATCTTTCTCTTGATATGAATATACTTCCAGATGTGTTAACTGTAGCCGTTTTTTTCCGTGGTGAGATTTTCACCTAACCGCTATAGCTGAATCTGTAGTTGTCTTGTGTACAAATTAAATCTTCGATGTTTGGCGATGAGTTGTGTCTGTCGCTTGGTTTTTGCTGCGTCTTCATTATATATTCTGCTTGGTTATTTTTCTCTAGTTATAGATATCCTGTAACCGTTCTTTTCATGGTGATATTTTCACACTAACAGTATGAGAGGTATCTGTAACATCTTGTATTAATGGTGGTCGACTGCCTTTCGAAACTGGAACATGGTCGAGTATGCTCTGTGTGGTCAGAGGTTCGCCCTGAGAAGGACTTGAAACCTAAGACGAATACTTGTCTGAGAAACCCTTGTTTTATAAGGTTTATGTGGCTCCCAATGAACTTCAGAAATGGAAAGCTGTGATTGGCTGCTTGGAACTATGGCGCGAAAATAAGCGGAGGCAAATCGCGTCACGTGATAACCAGCGGTGCGAACGTAGTAGAGACCACGTGTCAGCCAATCGAATTAGTGTTTACAACAATGTTGAACTAGCCGAAGATGTTTGTAATCTCGAACGAGAGTATTCTTAATACTCTTCTCAAACAGTGAAGATAGCAATGAGAGAACGATATTGCTACAATACAATAACTCAGATCTGTTTTCCACTTCTTTTCATTAAGATAGATAAATTTAATTAAAATACTACGGGAGTGGAGCGCTGACGCATCTACAGACGACAAAAGCCATAACAAAACTGATTAGAGAATACGACCTACGGCGTGGAGTGAAGCGCAGCCTCACACAAGCAGGGAGAGGAGGAACTCATTTGGCCGACATATGGAATGTGTGTGTGTGTGTGTGCGTTAACTATTTCATATATTGATAAATAGAATACTTTTACTATATCTCAATTACAAGCTATGTATTACGTTAAGTTTTATTTCATGCTGAAAACGAAATACTGAATCGCTGAGTGGCGATACTAAATATCAATATCAATATGGAATTTTCTTCAAATTTCGGGTAGTCTCTACAAGTCAAGCCTCGCAAGTTGATGAAGTGTCTTTTTTTTTCTTTTTTTTTTCTTTTTTGTTTTCTTTTTTTTTGTGGGGGGGGGGTCACCCTAATATATGTGTATATATAAGGATAAGATCGTTATTTAAAATACCGATCATATCAAGTGGCCAGCATGGGAATAAAAACCTTACAGGTAATAATTATTGAAAACCCCACTGGATTGGGAGAAAGCGCTAATCCGAATGATATGATCTGAATGATATGATATATATGTAAAAAATGTAATATATAAATAAATATCTATAAATATGAACCATCCGATCTGATTACCTCATTTTTTCTAATATATATATATATATAGTTGTTGGCATCCTTTCTGTCTCGGGAGACAATGGAGTTGCGCATAAAGTAGTCTAGTCCGGCTTTTACATTTCATGTCCTGATACATTTCCTGCTGTGGCTGTGTAGTCCTATCCTGGACAAACACTCCCTCTGGCAGGTACCGCAAATGTAGCGAAGACTGTTCCTGGCTGGTTGTAATGCCATAGTTTCTTGTTGACGTCTCTTCTTTTCTTTCCATTTCTCCTCTCTCTCTGTGTCACTCCTTTGTATTCCCTCTTTTACGGTACGTCGCCATTCTCCACGGTTGCCGGCAACTGCCTCCCAACCGCTAATATTGATGTTGCAGGCCTTCATGTCCCTTTTGCAAACATCCTTGTAACGTAAGATCGGTCTACCCACAGACCTAGTACCCCTAGCAAGCTCTCCGTAGAGTATGTCCTTGGGGATTCTGCTATCTTTCATACGGCTAACATGCCCAAGCCATCTCAAACGTCTTTGTGTGAGGAGTGCAAAACATGCTTGGTATTCCTGCTTGCCTGAGGACATCTTTGTTGGGATATGATTCTGCCATTTGATGCGGAGGATTTTTCGGAGGCAGCGCAGGTGAAAGATGTTTAGGCGACGCTCTTGGCGTGTGTATAGCGTCCAGGTCTCGCTTCCATACAGTAGAGTGCTGAGTACACATGCCTGGTAGATCTTCATTTTCGTGGTCTTGGTCAGCTTATTGTTGTTCCAAGCCCGTTTGGAGAGTTGGGCCATCGCAGCAGCTGCCTTGCCAATGCGTATATTGAGCTCAGCGTCAAGGGATAGATTGTAGGTGACGGTAGAGCCCAGATAGGTAAACTTCTCCACCTCTTGTAATCTGTGGTCTCCAATATGTATGTTTGAGATGTCCGATGTAGCCTGGCCCATGATGTTGGTCTTCTTAAGGCTGATAGCTAAGTCAAAGTCGTTACATGCTTGCTCAAAACAGTTAATGAGCCTTTGGAGGGCTTCTTCTGTGTGTGTTACCAGAGCGGCATCATCAGCAAATAACATCTCCTTGATCAGGACGTTTCTGATTTTGGGCTTGGCACGCAGGCGCGAGAGATTGAACAGTTTCCCGTCACTTCTACTGTGCAAAACACTCCATCATCTGATGTCTGAAAGGCATGTGAAAGTAAGAGCGAGAAGAAGATGCCAAACAAGTAGGAGCGAGGACACAACCTTGCTTTGCCCCGTTTTTATTTGGAAGGCGGCTGATGTTGAACCGTTGTGCTGTATTGTGCCTGCATGTCATCATGGAAAGACTTGATAATCCTCAGCAGCTTTGGTGGACATCCGATTTTTTGGAGCAGGATGAAGAGGCCTATTTGCTTACCGAGTCAAAAGCCTTTGTTAGATCAATGAAGGCCATATATAATGGCATTTTCTGCTCTCTGGACTTCTCCTGAAGTTGGCGTATGGAGAATATCATATCGATAGTTGATCTGCTTCTTCTAAAGCCACACTGCGATTCCGGATAGATTCGAGAAGCAAGTAGTTGTAGCCTGGCCAGGATAACGCGGGCAAAGGTCTTTCCAACAGTGCTTAGAAGAGATATACTACGGTAATTGTTACAATCACCACGGTCACCTTTGTTTTTGTAAAGCGTAATGATGTTAGCATCTCGCATATCCTGAGGGACTGTACCCTCTTCCCAGCACTAACACAGAAGCTCATGAAGGTGCCGAAGCAGGATGGTGTTTTTGCCGGCTTTGATGATCTCTGAGGGGATGCCGTCTTTTCCGGAGCCTTATTTCTTGCTAGGGAGTCAACAGCCTTGGTGAGCTCTGCTATAGATGGCGGACTGTCAAGTTCGCACATGACTAGCAAGATCTTGACACTCTCGACTGCAGCCTCAGCCACTGTAGTCTCCCGTGAGTAGAGATCTGTAGTGCTCCACCCATCTATCCATTTGCTTGCCTTGGTCCCTGATGAGATCCTCAGTAGTTGATTTCAGAGGGGCTGACTTGTTGCGGATGGACCGAGGGCCTTCTTCAAACCGGCATACATCCCACGGGTTTGTCGCCCCTGTCAGCAGCTGACTGGATACTCTGACAGATTTCCTGCCAATACTTATTTGCACAGCGTCTAGCTGTCAGTTGGGTTTTATTTCGTGCCTTTCTGAGTTCTTCGAGTGACTTTGTAGAAGAGTCACTCTTGTATTGCATTAGAGCTGCACGCTTTGCTTCGATAACTGGCTCCAGCTCTGAGAGCCCAGCATTGAACCAATCTGGGTTTTGCCTTTCTTTCATGCCGAAAGTATCTATTGATGTCGTATACAAGGCTTCCCTGATATAGTCTCACCTACTTTCAGCAGAGGAGGCTGGGCAGCTACTGAGGGCAACCTTGATAGAAGCAGCAAAACATTTTCGCAGTGTAGGGTCCGAGGTTCTGGCGGTGTTGATGCGTGGTCGGCCCACTTTCTTGGAGCGATGGACATTTTTAGGCAGAATCCTCACCCTACTTCTAATTAGTGAGTGGTCTGTGTCACAATCCGCGCTGTGGTAACTGCGGGTCAATAGAGTAGAATTCAGAAAGGATCTCCGTGTAATGATGAGATCCAGCTGATGCCAGTGGTGAGATCTTGGATGTCTCCAGGATGCCTTGTTGGTAAAGAATGTGTTTGAGATGCACAGGTTGTGGTATGTGCAGAATTCGAGTAGTCTCTGACCATTGTCATTCATGTTGCCAATACCAAAGTGTCCAACACAAATGGGCCACGAATCATGGTCAGATCCCACGCGAACGTTAAAATCCTCTAGAAGGTAGATATTTTCAGTCGTTGGTATATTTTCTATGACACAGTTGAGGTCTTTGTAGAACTGGTCCTTGGTCTCCTCTGAGCTGTAGAGAGTGGGAGCATAGATGCTGAGTAGATGTACTGAGCCAGAAGAAGTCGAGAGGCGCAGTGAGAGGATACGCTCAGTGCCTCCTGATGGTGGTTCTATTGAGGAGAGTAGTGAGTTTCTCACTACAAAGGGAAGTCCTGTCTCCAGCAGCCCAGCAATATCTATGTTGAGCCTCTTTAGTTCACGGTCAATGATGGCCGTTTTCCTTGTGTCTTCAATCCTGACACATGGTCCTGACATTCCAGCTTGCCAACCGAAGAACTGGTGTTTTCTTGACTTTTAGTTGTTTGCCTGGTGCAGAGGTTGCAGGCCGCTTTTCGAGTTATACTCTTAGCTCCAAGCACCCAATGGAGCAGGCGGCCTGTGGCGGGTCAGCACCTTATTAACTGGGGGCTGCCCAGCTTGAGGTGGGCAGTAGCTAACCAATAGGACACGGAGATCCCTCCCACCGTCAGAGGTAACCCGTAGCGCCCATATTTTACGCCAATCTGAATGGACTTATCACTCGTGACTGTTACCTCCCGTGTTGTTTCTGCAGCTTTTTACAGCAGCACTGAAGTGTCCCCTCCGGTTTTTATATAATATAATATAATATTATATATAATATAATATTATATTATATATAATATTATATTATATATATATATATATATATATATATATATATATATTATATATATATATATAATATTATATATATATAATATAATATCATATAATATAATATTATATATATATATTACATAATACACACAACACCTATAATATTATATATATTATATATGTATATAAAAAGAGGTGAGGAGAGGTGCAGGCTTGGCTGTGTAAGAAGCTGTTTCCCAACAAACATGGTTCTGAGTTCAGTCCCTCTGCAGGAAACTTGGGCAAGTGTCTCCTACTATAGTCTCGGGCCGACCATAGCCTCGTAAGTGGATTTGTTAGACGGAAACTGAAAGAAGCCTGTCATGTGTATGTGCGTGCGTGCGTGTGTATATGTGTCTGGGAGGGAGGGGGGTATGTGAATGTACGAGGGCATATATCTTATTTCTTTATTGCCCACAAGGGGCTAAACATAGAAGGGACAAATAAGGACAGATAAAGGGATTAAGTCGATTACATCGACCCCAGTGCGTAACTGGTACTTAATTTAATCAACCCCGAAAGGATGAAAGGTAAAGTCGACCTCGGCGGAATTTGAACTCAGAACGTAGCGTTAAACGGAATATCGATAAGCATTTCGCCCGGCGTGCTAACGTTTCTGCCAGCTCGCCTACCTGCTTGTATCAATGATTATGTATGTGAATCTGGATGGGTGTCGCCACACACACACATTTATACATACACAGGTTGGTTGGTTGGCATCCTTTCTGTCTCGGGAGACAATGGAGTTGCGCATAAAGTAGTCTAGTCCGGCTTTTATATTTCATGTCCTGATACATTTCCTGCTGTGGCTGTGTAGTCCTATCCTGGACAAACACTCCCTCTGGCAGGTACCGCAAATGTAGCGAAGACTGTTCCTGGCTGGTTGTAATGCCATAGTCACATACACAGGTATATGAACTGTATAACTGAGTATTATTATAGGACAGCAAACGTAGTGTGTTAGCATGTATTAAAGTACGTCTTTGTGCGCATATCTGTGCGAGTGGGACGGATGTGGGGCGGATGGCGTACATATTCATCCGCAGGAATAAAGTAACACATCTATACAGAATTGCAAATATGTGAGCAGCCAGGGGCAACGGCGATGACAAGGACAGTTTGACAGATTCGGTAACACAAACTGGTCTGTTGTTATGCCTGAATACATAAACAAAAATTGTGTGATCTTGTGTGTGTGTGTGTGTCTATAGTTGTTTCTTGTAGTTTTTTTTTGTGTGTGTGTGTGTGTGTGTGTGTTTTAATTTTATGTTTGTGCCTGTGCGTGTATGTGTGTGTGTGTGAGTGTGTTTGTGTGCCTACATACATTGCGTAGCTAGAACTAAACGTGTGTATCTCCATATGTATGTATGTGCTAATATACAGAAACATGTATGTGTATATACATACATTCATATATATATATATATATATATATATGTGTGTGTGTTTATGTATGTATGTGTGTGTGTATGTATGTATGTGTATGTATGTATTATGTATGTATGTATATATATATATACATACATACACACACACATACATACATACATACATACATACGTACGTACATGCATACATACATACATACATACATACATACATACACACACACATACATACATACGTACGTACATGCATACATATATACATACATACATACACACACACATACATACATACTTACATACATACATACATACATACTACATACATACATAACATTACATACATACATACATACACATACATACATACATTACATACAACACACACATTCATACATAATACATACATACATACATACATACATACATACATACATACATACATACATACATACATACAT
Organism: Octopus sinensis; assembly: GCF_006345805.1. Classification (NCBI taxonomy): domain Eukaryota; kingdom Metazoa; phylum Mollusca; class Cephalopoda; order Octopoda; family Octopodidae; genus Octopus; species Octopus sinensis. The sequence goes on along the minus strand of NW_021836484.1, from coordinate 7,495 downwards.
ACATACATACATACATACATACGTACGTACATGCATACATACATACATACATACATACATGTTTTTCACTTTTTTTTATTTTCATTTTTTTATAGCCACATAATCAACTTAACAAACGAACTCGTACTGTGAGTACACGATGTTCAATAAAGTTATCTGGGATCGAAGTAAAAGGTTCTGAACATTTTGCCATGTTCCACGATGACAGTCAGAAAATGGGAGGAATTCAAACTACAAAAATTACTTTCAGACAGGCACTAGGCGTAGAATGCCATAGAGAGTTGCTGGTAGGATAGAATATCGAAACTGTGTGCCTGGCTCTCTCCCCGAAGATGACCTCGTCGTGACTTAGAGAAGAAAGAGAAAAATTTAATTGGAATACGCTCTTAGGTGGATGATATGCTTCTAGCGCCCTCCCGTGTGTCGTTTAGCAGTTACGCCTTGTATGCTAGCAAAGGGAGGGCTAACCAATGTTCGCTTGGGATGTTCTAGAACATTCGACAGGGGAAATAACTGTAATTGACTCCCAACGAATATTTTGCGGGCTATGAAACTGTTTCAAATAGCGTTACTAATATTGTTTCATTTGAGTTCTTACCCTTTTCTGGCTCTAAAAGCCTTTAAAAACCTTTTTTTAAAAGGGCCAAAACTATGAAATCGGCCTTTTTTAAGGCCCTTTAAAATTTAAAACTAAATAATCAGCAAAAAAGGTAAAAGAAAAAGCTGATTTTATAGTTTTGGCACTTTTTAACCGTTTAGTGTTTAAACCGGCCAAAACCCGTTATATTTAATTTCTCAACGAAATTTTTTTTTTAAACAAACAAATCACGTTAGTGAATTCTCGTAGCTTTGAGAATAATATGAGGACTTTTCTTCCAGAAAGCACAAAACTGGGAGAAAAGCAAAATTAACTGTGGCGGATATCAATAGAGAAAATATTGACTTCCATAGAGTGGAAAAAATAGATGGAAGGGAAAAAAAAGTTGGTAAATATTTCGGTGTGAACACAAATAACTGTTACGTGGTAGCAGGGCATGCTAGAAATAGTAGCCAGATCTTTCCTTTTCTGGAAAAAAGGAGCTGTTCACGGGTAATTTTGATTTCACATTCGTTCTAAGCATGCAAAATAACCCGAAAAAGAAAAAGACCCACGAAACAAAACTCCCTTGGTGGGGAAACTTCGAGGTCCCCACCACCCCTCGCACTTTTCTTTTCCGGAAAAAAGTGGCTTGCTGCGGGTTTGGAGGTCAAATACGTATAATGCACCCGAAAAAGAAACTGGGGAAAAAAATTATTCCACACCGAGGTACGAAATATTTACCGAAAGAATACCGATTATACCTGTACGAAATATACTTACCGAAAGAATGCCGATTATACCTGTATATTAATTCATTCAAATTAATTACCTTATCTGAAAAGTGAGAAAATCTTCGTCGGTTGCCATCTGGAATAATTTTAGTAACAGATCAAAAAAGGTAGATGCATTAAGAATTTCATATTACTGTTTACCCATAGATTATTGCTTTTACACTTGTTAATTAAATTTGCCTGCCCATAAAAGTCAAATTTACTCAGCAAGATCAGCTAAAATTACACCAGCGGTATATAAAGCACCCACTGACAAAATTTCAAATCTATATATAAAAAATTTACAAAATAACAAGCAAATATTGTGGATACCCCTCTTGAACCTGAATAATTCAAAATAACGTAAATAAAACAATTCCATTTGACAGATTAATATGAATACTAAATATATTTTTAGGTTGTTTTTTTTTACACATAAACATGGCCACGCTTGGTTAGGACGTGTGTTATTTTGACATCACCATTCCATAAGATTTGTTTATGGGGAGAAAAATATTGAAAAATATCAGTAGATGTGTGAGTGAGAAAGAAACAAGGGTGGTTTTAAGATGTGCTAGAAACAACAGCCAGATCTCCCTTAAATCACACATTTTCCACTGAAATTATTAACAATATTTTTTAAAACCGAAGATGTTTCTCTCACGGGTTTTAAGTGCGTAGTGAAAAAAGAAAAAAAGAAGACCAAAATCGTTTCGGACTGGGGTGGCGGGAGTGAAATGAAATAAATTTTCAAAATTTTTTTCTTTTTTTTTTTCGTGAAAAGATGTCTCCCATCATTCTGACGACTTTGGAAAAAATCCCCGTCAAAACGGAGAAATTCCAACTTATGTGGACCGTCCGATCCGAAACACCGTTTTCCAGAAACTGCTCCACCCCCACCCACCCCTTCCAAAAATTTTGCCTACAAATTTCTTTGTAATCGTAATCTACACCGTTTGAAAGGTATTTGTATAAAACTTCAGTTCAACTTTTTTGGAATATCTCGAAACACACACATAAAACTATAAAAGCATGTAAATATTGGCTTCGACTCTCTCTATCCAAAATGGGCTTTTCGTTCACATATTTATATGCTATAGCTGATAGATTTATGTATGTGTTTCGAGATATTCGAAAAACGAATTATTTCATTTCCTCTCGAAAGTTTATAAAATTCTTATGACGTCAACAACATACAATTCTCGATGGTAAGAATAAACGTCAAGGCGGCGAGCTGGCAGAATCGTTAGCACGCCGGACGAAATGCTTAGTAGTATTTCGTCTGCCGCTACGTTCTGAGTTCAAATTCCGCTGAGGTCGACTTTGCCTTTCATCCTTTCGGAGTCGATTAAATAACTACCAGTTACGCACTGGGGTCGATGTAATCGACTTAATCCGTTTGTCCTGTCTTGTTTATCCTCTCTGTGTTTAGCCCCTTGTGGGTAGTAAAGAAATAGGTATTTCGTCTGCCGCTACGTTCTGAGTTCAAATTCCGCCGAGGTCGACTTTGCCTTTCATCCTTTCGGGGTCGATAAATTAAGTACCAGTTACGCACTGTGGGTCGATGTAATCGACTTAATCTCCTTGTCTGTCCCTTCTATATTTAGCCCCTCGTGGGCAATAAAGAAATAAGAATAAAGGTCTTAAAATGAAGAGAGACGTTCGAAGGATTTCGCAAAAGTGGAAATTTGTTTCCAATCAAAGCTTTGTAATGCTCCGTCTTTGCTCGGATAGCATTTCTAACTTTCTGATTAAACTAGATCCGTTTTCGTTGACAACATTATAAAACTGCCAAACAAAACAATCTCGTCCCCGTTTGCTCAGTTTGTTCTGGAAGCTCTCTGATTTTGGATGCAAAATATCCGCATATTTGCTTCTGATTCCATCGTTCACCAGAGCTTCTTACTTTATCCTGTAAGTCTCATTGAACTTACCCATTTTGTGAATTCTCCCCGCTGTCGATAATCTCAGGTTGCAGACAACTAGGTGGTGATGAGTTGATAGTCCTGCCTCTCTCTTTACACGAACGTTCAGCACAGAATCAAAGCGGTCAGAGATAATGACATAATCAACTAGTAACCGTTGATAAATTTTTATTTGGACTCGCTGTTTGGTGTATATACTGGCAACTGTCACAGCTCTCCTTGAGAATTTCATATGCTACCATAATCCCATAGAACTCTGATGAAGTGGCCATGTTATGTAAACACATAATCTTATATAATCTAGTATATTATTGCATACTAAGTTGTATGACACAATGTGTTAATAATGACAAATTTTAGCAACTGAAACACGTATAGTAATGCACAAATTACCTATTCGTTTTATCTTTATTACTATAACTAGCAGTATAGCCCAGCGTCGCTCGGGCTTGTTTTCTTTTCGACCCTTTAGAATTGGAATTTTCGAAAAGTAAAAATTTTGCATTATGTAGCCTGTTGTTCTCTTTAAGTGAACATTTTTCTGGTTGAAATACACCGAAAAATGGCGACACAGCAGTCAAAAAATCGTAAAAAATAGGGATTTTCATAGAAAAAAAGCACCTTTTTGATGTAAATAATTTTTGGTGTTAACACGGTCCGATTTAAATTTTTTCTTCTACGGAAGGAAGAGCAAGCCTTCTTCTATCATACTCTCAATTCTGGTCAACTTGCGCCGCAGGGTCTCGAAGGAGATAGTGTTAGTTGAAGGCTACCAAACCTGCCACACACAGACAACTTCAGCTTTATATATATAGATTGCGTTGCGTTAAACGTACCAATAAACCCTTCGATACTTTTCTATTTGCGGAATACTAGATACCAGTGGAATATCCGTTCAGTTTACCCTTAACCACTTATCTGAATGTTTTGAGTTTTCTCGAGTTTTCTGTCTAGCCAAACAGTGTGCTTCGCTTTTGATTGTGTTGATCTATTTAATTTGGTCCTCATATTTTTCACTGTGTATAAGTGTGTATACATATATATATATATATATATTATATATATATATATATATATAATTGTGGGATGACGTCAGCAGCCGGGTGCGTTGACCGGAAGCTGGGGCAAGCGGAAGGGGTCAGCTGTCAGGCGTGCGCAGGGAGCGGAAATTGCCCTTTCCAACGTGGGTCGGTCGCAGGTGACAAGACGTGTGAGGACGTCGCTAAGGGTTTGGGCTAGCAGCTGCTATCGTTAGTGTTTCGGGTCGGGCTGTGAGGAAGGACTAGTCATCACTGGAGGGTCTCCGTCACTACGAAGAGAAGGTAGGTGCCTCTATATTCTTGCGCACTCACTACAAGCTATTTCGGCGTTCTTAAACATTCACATTTTTTTTCAACACGAGGTCTGCAAAATTAGGATCGCCAGTGACGTCGTCAGACCTTTTAAAGGCGAAGGCGATGTAGTGGGCTGGATTCGCAAAATCAGGCTGGTGGCGAGACTGCAGGGCATAAGCGACGTGGCGAGTCTTTATGCGCTGTATTTGGAAGGGAGCGCGTTGATGCTCTACCTAGAGATGGATGAAGAGGAACGGCTCAGCGAGGAGAATATAGAGCGACGCTTGCGTGACGCCTACACGGAATGCGAGTACACAGCTTTCGCTAAGCTAGGTGCAATCAGGTGGACGGGAGGCCAAGTGGACGACTTTGCATCAGAAGCTAGAAGGCTAGCGACTCTGGCCGGGTTTGCCGGAGAAGGACTGGAGAGAGCAGCCCGACTGGCGTTCGTGAATGGGTTCCCCGACGATGTAGGGATTCACCTACAACGACTGCCCGGGGTTTAAAAAATGCCATTGAGCGAACTTGTAGCTCAGGCTCGCGCGTTGACGAGACACTCTGGGCGGAAGGCGATAGCGATGGCGGTGACGGAGGCGCGTAAAGACGGACGACGTCCCGAGAAAGAGGTACAGAAGCTCACCGTGCAACGAGAGCGGCCGTTCTCAGGACGGTGTTTTAGATGCCAGGGACCGCACATGGCGCGGGACTGTACGCAGCCGGGGCCCGTTTGCTATCGATGCAGGCAGACAGGGCACATTGCCCGTGGTTGCGACCAGGGAAACGACCGCGGGGAAGTTGCTGCCTCTCGAACTTTCCCCTCAAACGAGTAGAGGCGCTATTGGAGACGCTGCCATTGATTGACGTGGAGGTCGAGGGGGAGACGTTCAAGGCCCTTGTGGATACGGGCTGAACGACCACCCTGGTGACTTCGAGGGTGACGAAGGAATGGAACGGGGTGAGTAGTGTCCGGGCGGTCGACGGCAGCGAAATCCGTTGCAGAGGCAGCAGCAAGGTAGAGATAGTGGTGCGCGGCGCGACGCTAAGGCTGCAGGCAATTTGGCCGAACGCGTGATAGATGGAGTTGATGTGGTGATGGGGATGGACGCCATCAACTGCCTCGGTGGCGTCAGTGTTGTGGGAAATGAGGTCACGTTCAGAAGCGTGGGGCGTCGTGCACTGCGAGTCAGGATCGCCAGAGAGAGCAGAGCCCCGCGAGGGACTGCGCCGCTTACACCATCGAGGACAAATACTTTCAGGCGGCGTTCGATGGTCAGCGGTGGACGATAGAGTGGCGATGGAAGGACGAGCCCCCGACGCTGGAGAACAGGGTGAGCTGTTACCAGCATACCCTGAAAGGCCACGCCAGGGTCGAGTTTGAAGACGAGGTGGAAGAGGTAGATCGAGGAAGGGGTCCTTGTCCCTTGGAAGGGGGGAGGTAGCGGGCGGAGTGCTACCCCTGATGGCGGTGGTGCAGCCTACGAAGGGAAAGTCAGACCGGTGCTGGACTTCAGGAGCTAAACCAGCACATATCGTGTCACACGGGAGGTGAGGCGACAGACGTTTGTGGTGAGGCATTACGTAAGTGGAGACAGTCGACTGAGGCAGCGACGATTGTCGACTTGAGATCGGCATACTTGCAGCTCCATGTGAGCGACAAACTATGGCGATATCAGCTGGTGCGGTACAAGGACCGGACGTACTGTCTAACCAGGCTGGGTTTCGGGCTGAATTCCGCTCCGAAGATCATGGCGGCAGTGCTTAGGTCCGTCCTAGGGAAAGACGGCAAGATTAGAAAGGCCACTAGCTCCTACATTGACGACATTTTGGTGGACGAAACTGGGTGCCAGCCGACGAGGTAGTTAGACATCTGGAGAAGTTCGGACTGATTGCTAAGCCACCGGAGTCGATTGAAGGGGGAGCCGCGCTGGGGCTGAAGCTGCGAAGAGATGGATCAGGTGAATTGGTGTTCCGGAGAGGAAATGAAATCCCAGAGCTGAGTTCCAGCGTCAGCAGGAGAGAGCTGTTCTCGGTGTGTGGGAAGTTGGTCGGTCACTACCCGATCGCTGGATGGCTGCGCACGGCGTGTAGTTACACACCAATAGACGAGCAGAAGAGAGAGGTGGGGCGACAAGGTGGGAGAAGGGACGGTGGCGATGATGCAGGAGATCCTAGAGAAAACAAGAGTGGAAGACCCGGTCAGGGGGAACTGGTACGTGACCAAGACGAAATGCGGGACCCTCTGGTGTGATGCTAGCAGTATAGCGATAGGGGTGGTGTTGGCAATCGAAGGCACTGCGGTGGAGGACGCGGCCTGGCTTCGGAAAGCAGATGATTTCAACCACATCAATGTCGCCGAATTAGACGCGCTGCTGAAAGGGGTGAACTTGGCCTTGAAATGGGGGCTGCGCACGATTGAAATGCGGACGGATTCGGCCACTGTGCTTGGCTGGGTAGGATCGGTGATCACCGGTGACAGGAGAGTGCGGACGAAAGGTGCTGCGGAGATGTTAGTGAAGCGCCGTCTAGGAGTTCTAGGTGAATTGATCGCCGAATTCGGACTGAATGAACGTTGTTTTCGGCCTTCGGAGAAAAAAGGGCGGAGGACGTACTGACCAGGGTGAAAAGAGCGTGGTTGGAAGAACCGGAGGAGGCCCGGAAAGGGATAGCTGCGGCGTGTCGGTTTATGACTCTGAACTGAAGAACTACAACATGCTATGCATCACCTGGGTGTGGGCAGGACCCTGTATCTGTGCAAAAAAAAAATGATGCTGACGTCACTAGGTGAAGCGTCCGGAAGGTGGTCGGGAGCTGCGACAGGTGTCAGTCCATCGACCCTGCTCCGTGTGGGCAGGAACAGGGAAGGCCTTTCCGTGGAGCAGAACTGGA
>NW_021836483.1:15000-22500 GCF_006345805.1 Octopus sinensis | reverse complement strand
TATGTTCGGAATCTCGATAAATGCCAAGTAATTAGGAGATACAGCATGTGAGACATCAACAGTTGCAGTGGAAATATTCTGTTAAACAAAGACTTTTGTCTCGAAGTGATAATTGACTGGCGGGACCTGAGTGTATTTCACGGAATTAATGGTAGACTAATTGGGTTAATTCCGAAAACTTTATCCAAAAAACTTAAAAGTGGAGCCTTGTTGTGTCAGTATGGAAAGATAGTCGCTTGTCTGTTACACATTGAAAAGTTAAAGAAACTGTTATACGATTATTACTTAATGCACTTTATATATACACTTTATATAATTTAGGCACAATTTTGTAGACATAATACATAACACTCATAAAATAAATATTCACTCTTAATTTCCCATTTTTCCTATAAATAAAAAAATATTCTGTAAATTTGAATCAATCTTAAGTTAAATTGAATATATCTGTCACACGTTAAGTGATAAGAGATATAAAAATAATTTCAATTAAAATTGAATACAATTTTCATTATCCAATCACGGCAACCCCATCCCCACAACCATTTCAGTCTCCAACACCACCACCATCTTCATCATCTCTCTTTCCCATCCTTCTCCCTAACTCTCCCCTCTCTCTCTTTCCCTCTGTGTGTGCCTTTCTTTACCTTACCATCAGAACATCACCCCTCTGCTAAAATTGTATTTTAACTCTCCTCTATATTATCACTACCTTCGACTAACATTTTAAAGCACGTAATAAATATTACATGCGCCCTACCTCACATCATGGACGCTTCTCTCTCTATGTTTCTCTCTCCGTCTTATTTTTACCCTCTCACTGCCTCACACTTCGCCTTATCCTCTTTATCTCTCTCGATTTTCTTTCTCCTGTCTTTCCCTTCAGCTAATCACATGAAAGCGTTAGAGGTATATTCTCTCTACCTCACGTGATGACGCTTCTCTCTCCCGCTTTTTTCTCTCCCACGTTTCTTTTTCCTTCTTTACTTCTAATCACAAGAAAGCGTTACCGACGGGCTAAGTAACGCATTGATAAGCAGAATTTCTATAAGATTAAGGAAAGTAAAAACTTTTCTCTGTCTGATACGACATTTTATGCAAGAAAAGAAAAAGAAAACAAACAATATCTAATTAGTTCACAAGATTATCCATCGACCAGATGCTTCCTACACTCACGCTCACACTCACATATATATATACATAGACACATATACATACACACATACATGCATACATACATATATATATATATATATATATATATATAGATATATATATATATATGCAAATATAATTAAGGCGGCGAGCTGGCAGAAACGTTAGCCCGCCGGGCGAAATGCTTAGCAGTATTTCGTCTGCCGCTACGTTCTGAGTTCAAATTTCGCCGAGGTCGACTTTGCCTTTCATCCTTTCGGGAGCGATAAATAAAGTACCAGTTTCGCACTGTTGACGATGTAATCGATTTAATCGATTTGTCTGTCCTTGCTTGTCCCCTCCATGTTTATAGCCTTTTGTGGGCAGTAAAGAAGTATGTATATGCAAATATACTACTATTATTGTCGTTGTTGTTGTTCGTATTATTATTATTACTCTTATTCTTATTGTTATTACTATTTAATTTACTCAAAACTTATAAGACAGCTGCAAACATTTCCTAACTTTGGCTTGCCAAGAATCTTCCTAAGTACCATAGTGGCCCCTAATAACACTATTTTCAAGAGCGGCACAAAGTTATGTGTTACGCCTGTTCTCTCAATCCATCTCTTTAAATCTTTAGGAACACTTCCTAATACACCTATAACTACAGAGATACATTTCTCCGCACATTTCTTAGCCTCTGTAACTCCATGGCTACTTTGCTACTTTCTCTAGGCTCCTTAATATGATTTGTTTCAGCATATTTATTAATTATATCCCTTCATCGGAGACGGTGTGAGAAGATGGGTAAGTAATAGTTAATTTAGATGGGATGCAAAATAGAGAGTGAGGTGGAGGAAAGAAAATAGATCTAAGATATGTAGGGATATTGAAGTTGTAGATCCATTTTTTAGGCAGAATGGTATGTATGTAAGATTCCAATACCTTATGAGTAAAATCCGACAGAATTTAAAATGGGTCCTTACAAACATAGAGTTTATACACAATGTATATACATATATATATATATATATATATATATATATATATATATATATATATATATATATATATATATATATGCATAAGCTAAGAAAAGTTGCCTAATGGAACATTTTGTACATCCAATTTATAAGTTTTCACCATATATTTACTATAGAGAAGAGTCTAAAAGCCTGTTAACCCACGACGAAAGATGCAGGTATTTTCAAATCTTTTCTGTCATGTGTTTATTTATATACACCAATACCAGGCTGTTTTCTATAGTCAGTATATAAGGTGAAGACTTATAATTTATATTTAAAACATCTTCGACTGTGTATGTATTAGAACAGATTTGGCTCTAGGTTTTTCATGATTGTATCGAAACCGAAAACCAGAATACGCTGGGTCCAGATTTGAACCTCCGGACCACTTAGCCATGCTTGTCTATTTTCATTATATATCCTGGAATTATTATCTTCATCATCATCAGGATTATTATTATTATTATTATCATCATTATTATTATTATCATTATTATTATTATTATTATTATCATTATTATTATCATTATTATTATTATCATTAATATTATTATTATTATCATTATTATTATTATTTTTATTATTATTATTATTATTATTATTATTATTATTTATTATTATTATTAATATTATTCCTTTTGTTTCCGCTGATTTTCCTTGTTTCCCCTTTCTTCTCCTTCCCTTCCCGCCCGCGCACACTAATCCAACCCCTACCCTCAAACCGAACCCAAAATAAAACATATGAAAACTTGCTGACATCTACTTATTATTTCTTTTTTTATTCTTTATTATTATTATTATTATTATTTTACTTACGTTCTTTTTCAAATCTATTTAAATACAATGAAGAAAAGAAAACCAGTGAACGAGTCGTTTATTACATAGGTGGAGGCAAGTTTAAATATAGTGGGTTTCGTTTTACAACCAGATTATCAAAGTGGACCGTTTGAATTACTACGCACTATTGATTTTAATAGTAGATAGTTACGAACTCAAGTGTATAAACACAGCATTCACATCTATTTTGGACATCTTCCCACAAACGCTGAGAAAGGAAAACATTTCTTTGCTTTGCCTTCTCATCGTCTTTCGACCATTCTCCCTCATATTGCCGAATATTCCCTTTCGCTTTAAAACTCTATCCTCTTCTTTACCCTCTCACTGTCTTTTGTCCACTCTCCTACATCCGTCCTAACACCCTCTTTGGCTTTAACTCTCATTTCCTTTTCTCTCTCACTAACTTTTCTCCACTCCTCCCCATACTTCCTAACACACACATTCATTTTAACTCTCTCTTCTTCGTTACCCTCCCTCTGTCCTGTTTTCACTCTTCCCCATACTTCCTAACCCATCATTTCTCTTTAACTCTCTCATTTCCTATACCCTCACACTGTCTTTTGTCTACTCTCCTGCACACTTACTAACACTCCCTCGCACTTTCATTCCCTCTTTCTTTTCTCTCCCGTCGCATGATCTTTAATGGTCTCTCACACACTCTTTGTCATCCTACTTCTGTCTCAACTCTCTTTCACAGCTTCCCTTTGCGTCACTCTGTCCTTTTCTCGCTTGTCTCCCTTTTTACTCTTTTTCATCTTCGTCTCCCTCTCTCTCCCTCTACCTCCCCCCTCTCTCTCTTCCTTCCATTGGTTCTTAATTACTTCGTCTTTGCAAACAGATTCTCAGCTACGCATTCAGCTGCATAGCTTTCTCTTTCTTCCTCTTTCTCTCAATATCTCTCTCGTCCTCTTCGTCTCTCTCTCCCTCTCTTTCCGTCTTTCTGTTTGTCTGTCTCCCTCCGTATATATATATATATATAGTTGAGAGCAGGATAGAAAGTAAAATACTTAGGAAACATACAGAACAAGAGAGTGAGAGAATGGGAGTGATAGAGAGAACGAAACAAAAGAAGTTTTTACGAAATTAACCTACGCACCATGTATATATATTATATATATATGTAAATATATATATATATATAATATATATATATATATATATATATATGTATATATATATATAATATATATATATATATATATATATATATATATATATATACATATATATATATATGTATATATATATATATATGTATATATATTGAGAGAGAGAGATACAAACAAACATATATACATATATACATACATTATATATATATATATATATATATATATTATATATATATTATATATATATATTATATATATATATATATATATATATAATATATATATATATATATATATATACAAGCAGTTCTAGTTTAGTTCTCCTACAGCTTTTCGTATTTCGCTGTCTTGAATTCTTATCTCTCTCTCTCTCTACCTCATACTCCACCCTGTCCATTAACTGCCTCTTCCAGCTGCACCTCCACCCTCAATTCCAGCACCTCCTCCTTTTCTTCCGGCATCCACCCCCTGAACCCCCCGCGTATTCGACTTCACTCCGTCTTCTCTTCTCGCTTTACTTACTCATTCGACGCCTTACAAGAAAGTCTTAAAGTAAAATCAGCCAACCAGCCAGTCGGCCAACCAGCCAACCAGGATATGGAAAACTAGAAAGACAATCGCCCACAATGTTACAGGACCGGATATGTCAATTCTTCTGACAAGCAGCTTGTTATTGTTATATTTGCAAGGCGAGATTTGAAAGTAAAGCACTTTTCCCAAAATGAACCTTTTGATGATGGCTATTGCTGCTGTGCTGCCGGCTTTGCGCATGAGCTACGAGACGTTGTACATGTGGCACAGATAATTACACCGAGATGCATTACTTTCACTTTCGCTTTGGGTTTCTAGCGTGTTTATGTACCGTTGCCGCAATGGTTCGTTGTTAAGTTTATTATATTAAATAAAATGAGAAAAATACAATTGAATTTCGCTCACTTTCTATATTTAAATCTTTATGCATTTGCAGACAGCAACGAACAACTGCGGTGATATGATAGACGGAATATCAAATATTGTTTGAGATAATAAATCAAAATCTTTGTGGAATAATAATGACTGCAGAAGGAAGGGGTTCGATTCTTAGTATGTTCAGGTTCGCCTTTTCGTCTTTTGTTAGAAGCGTTAATGGGACTGAGATATTTAAGACGTTTTCCTACGATGTTTTCCTACGAGGGTTTTATAATTATTTTTCTTATTTTACCTTTGGGATAAAGAGTAGCGCTTTTCTTCCTGAACCGGCACATAAAGATCTTTAGCAATAACACCGTGAAGCATTTAACTGCAAAACTAAAATTCATGGTTATTCCAATACCGAAAAATAGATTTTGTTATTTTCTGTTTGTCAGGGTGCGTCAATAAACTTGATATACTTCAACAAAAATAGTTTCTGGAGGCACATGGCCAAGTGGTTAGAGCAGCGGACTCGCGGCCGAGGGATCGCAGGTTCGAATCTCAGACCGGGCGATTTGTGTGTTTATGAGCGAAACACCTAAGCTTCACGCGGCTCCGGCAGAAGGAAATGGCGTATTTCTGCTGACTCTTACGCCACAACTTTCTCTCACTCTTTCCTCCTGCATCTTGCAGCTCACCTGCGACGGACCAGCGTCCCGTCCACATGGGGAACCTATACGTCAAGGAAACCGGGAAACCGGCCCTTATTAGCCAGGCATGGCTCGAGAAGGAACAAACAACAAAAATAGTTTCAAACATAACTATCCTCAAACGAATAGAGTTTGGTTTATAAACTACTTTCTACAGTTAAGAACAATTAAAATTTGAGTAGATATAACTAATTTCAGCTACAAAAATTAAGGAACTTTTCGGTTTGAACGGCAGTTTTTTTCTAGCGGTGTCATATGAAATTGTCACCCATAATTATGACCCTAGTATCGATCTATTGCATTTCAATCTGTTTTAGGGTTAGGGTTAGATAGGGTTAGGGGTGGGGGAAGGGTATCTTTTTTTTCTTCACAAATGTAAATAAACCCAATCTGTTTCTTAAACGAAGGACATATTCATACGGCACATAATGATTTTTACCTCAATAGACGTCACTGATTGGTTGAAATTGCAGAAATTGGAGAAAAAAACAACAAATATCTTACAAACTATAGAATTTTCTCAATAAAGCCAAGAGAAAAAGATGTTTTATAAACACATTCTACCACTATACGAAGTTTAACATTTTTTAGTTACCTAGAAATTATGTTAAAAACCGCCGTTCAAACCGAAAAGATCCAAAATTAATATTCCTCTTAAAGGTGTGCGTGCCGAAATCTGTATAAAAAACATGAGCAGAGAGAATATTCGAAATAATCCAACGTTGGAACGAAATAAGAGTAAGGAAAGAATAAGAAAAGTGTAGAGCTGAGTAGAGAGCGCCGGGTTAAAACAGGGCCGGGTGAAAAATCGCATAAATGTCCTCTCTGCGGGGAATTGAAACTGTTATGATCAAGATAGACTAGCCAAAGGAAGCACAACGCACACCTGGATGTTAATGTCTGTATTGTGTAGTTTTCTTTATGCTTATCAGTTCGGTACCCGTCTTCTAGGTCTGGTTCATTATGCCAGTTTATACAGCAGCAGTAATTCTGGTTCAAATGTGAGAGCAAAGGCGCAGGTGCAGCTGTGTGGTGAGAAGTTTAGTTCCCAACCACTTGGTTGCGGGTTCAGTCCCACCGCGTGGAATCTCGAATAAGTATTTTCTACTGTACCCTCATATCGACGAAAACTTTGTGAGTAGATTTGGTAGACAGAAACTAAAAAAAATCCCATTGTGTGTGTGAGTGTGTGTGTGTGTGTGTGTGTATACATATACAGATGCATGGGGAGGGGTATCTTTTTTGTGTGCGTTTGACCACCACCATCAATTCATAGAATAAGTTGTTTGTTCCTTCTCGAGCCACGCCTGGCTCATTAGGTCCGGTTTCCCGGTTTACTTGGCGTATAGGTTCTCCACCTGGACGGGACGCCGGTCCATCGCAGGTGAGCTGTAAGATGCAGGAGGAAAGAGTGAGAGAAATTTGTGGCGAATGAGTCACCAGAAGTTCGCCATTACCTTCTGCTGGATCCGCGCGGAGCTTTGGTTTTTCGCTCATAAACCCACACATCGCCCAGTCTGAGATTCGAACCCGCGAACCCTCGACCGCGAGTCCGCTGCTCTAACCACTAGGCTATGTGCCTCCACTCATTGAATAACTATCAAGCTTTAAAAAATAAATAAGTGATGGGATCCATCACTTATTTCGACAAAAAGAATCTCTAAGCAGTGCCCCAGTATGGCCGCAGTCTAACGATTAACACGAATAAAAGATAAAAGATAATATTCCAGTGTGGGCCTCCTTCGATTTCGTAGTGTTGAAAATAATTTATATCATTGAAATGAAGGA
>NW_021836483.1:0-10000 GCF_006345805.1 Octopus sinensis | reverse complement strand
CAATCATTACTTTATCCGTAATAGATAATATTTAACGAACTATCTCTCTCTCTCTCTCACTCCCCCACACACATACAGTCATGCACTGAAACACATACACTCACGTACACACACACACACAGACTCATGTTTAGCGAATAGAGGTAAAAGTCTCCTAATGTATCGAACAACGAGAAAGAGCCCTGAAATATTTCGCGGTTAGAGAGCAAACAACCGAAACCGTTCGTGCGGCGATTATTTATAACTGGAGAGTGAATACACAAGTAGATGTGAGTGGGATATATGGAATTCATTACAATTCACACACACACATGTACAAATATATACATACACACATGTATATGTATATATATAAGTATATATATATATATATATATATATATAATATATATATATAATATTATATATATATATAGTATATATATATAAGTATATATATATATATATTATATATATATCTATATATATATATATATAATGTGTGTGTATATATAATATATATATATATATATATATATATACTTATATATTATATGTATGTATATATATATGTATATAACATTATGATATATTTTTGCATATATAGATGAATGTATGTATAAGCGAAACAGAAAATTAATTTTTTTAGTACTTATTTACCATTTTACATATTTCATTTGTTAATAGGAATTAAGTTTTACATGTTAGACATATAAGGGATATTAGAAATTTAAAACAACTATCTACACTATACATTCACCCCCCCGTTTTTTGTATAATATATATATTATATATATATATATATATATATATATATAATATATATATATAATATATATATAGTATGTATGTATATATGCGTGGTAGTGTGGTAAGAAAGTTGCTAATCATCTGCTTCCCTACTACATTGTTCAAGTTTCAGTCCCACTCCTTGGTATCTTGGGCAAATGTCTTCTACTATAGCCTAGGGCCGACCAAAGCATGGTGAGTGGATTTGTAGACGAAAAATGAAAGAAGCCTCTCGTATATTTATATATATATATTCAAGGTCTCGTATATATATATAATATATATATATTATAATATATATATATATATATATATATATATATTCATGGTCTCGTTATATTATATATTTATATTCTTATTGTGCGATTTTGGGGTCTTTGTCCCTCGCCAACCATCGCTTGACAACCGATGTTTGGTGTGTTTCCCTCTATATAACTTAGCGGTTCAGCAAAAATGGGTGGATATAATAAGTACAAGGCTCACAAAGAATAATTACTGGAGTCCATTTCTTTGGCTGGAAATCTTTTAAGGCTGTGCTCCAGAATGACCACAGTGGAAGGATGTAAACAAATGAAAGAATGTTTGTGTTTGTGTGAGTGTTTGTGTGTGTTTGTATGTTTGTTTATGTGCGTTTGTACTTCTGTGTGTCTGTGCAGATAAAATAGTACAAAGGCCAGGAGGTGAATAAGAGACGGGCATTTAGACAACATGAAAGGTTACTATTAGTGGGAAAAGCTTCGAAGGGCGGCGGACAAAATGTAAACAGACACAAATCATAAACGGAAAGAAAAAGGTTGCGCACTGTGAATTCTATGTCGTTGCAATGAAAATGAAAAGAAATAGATTGGCGCGCTTCAGGTGAACTTTTTATCAAAGCAGAATTAGAAAGATTCACTAATGGCTAAGAAACAAGTAAAGAAACGAAACCTGCTTAAGGACATGTATATCTTTCGACTAGACACACACACACACACACAAAGAAACATAAACAGACACAAACACACACATGTATATATAATACTTATATATATATATATATATATATATATTAAGTGTATGATTAAGTTATGCAAGGAAGTTCTACAAATGTAATCATATTTATCAAAAATGGAGGAGATAAGTTGTTAAAAAGTTGTAAGAAGTTTATTCATGCGTACGATCGTTTCGTACATAGATTTAAATTCAATTTCAGAATTTGAAAATATCAAAGTATTCATCAGTGCAAAAAAATTATAAAGATAACTAAAAGAAGCAGAGAAGTTGGACCTATGAGTTCCGTGTCTATTTGTTTCCTATACCTGCGTATAAGTGAAGGGAGTCATATCAATTATTTAACCACAATTGACGGATGAACGGTTAGGGGAAGATATAAATATAGAAGTATCAATAACTTCCTCTCTATAGATTAGTATAGATTGGCTAATTATAACTCCATATATGAAGCATAGGGCGTGTTAGTTATAGAAATGTCCAATAAGAAAACGGTACTAACGTAAATTTAATTTAACCGTTGACAACTATACTTGCTATTTTATATTAAATCATAAAATGATGAAAAAGCTTAGCGTAAAAAATGGTTGTGTTATACTTACGAAATTTAATGTTAAGAGAAGTAAAAAAACAATTTAGATGTAGTAAGAGAAAGTACAGGAGAGAAAAGCTAATAAATTAGAGAAGGTGAGAAGTAAACGGAATTAGACTAGTGTAGGGGACATAAATAAGAAGTATTGAGTATGTTTGGGAGATTGTAGAAAAGGGGATGTTAAAAAATAAAAGAAAAAGTGAGGGTAATGAGAAATGTATTAAATGTATACGGATAACGTTATAAAAAAATTAATTTACATATATATATATATATATATATTTCTATATATATATATATAACAAAAATAAATCTCTGAGCGAGTTATAAGATCATCATCATCATCATCATTGTTCGACCGTGGTCCAGACAATGGAATTTACTATGTTACGCCAGACTTCACGGTCCATCATAGCATTACGGAGGTCCTGTGCTGGATGCCTGTATCCTGGAGATTACATCAGGGTAGGAGAGTGTGCGCCCTCTGGTATTGCGAGTGATGGCTTCCAGAGGAGAAGAGTAGAAATTACTTCTTTTTCAGCTCTACAACAATGTCCAGCAAACTGGACTCTCCTACCCTTCACAAGAGATGACACAGGTGGTAGTTTCCCATATATTTGCATTTTGGTTGGATGACGCTTCCACGAGAGATTTTGAGCTCTCATAAGAAGGCGAGTGTAGGTTCCATCCAACCGCCTCTCAAGCTTCTTTGATAACGTCCAGGTTTCTGAGCCAGCTGCAACACATCGTGAAGTATATTTGCCATTTAAATATGGCTAGCCCCTAAGGGTGGATGCTACTGTAGCTTGTAGCCCCAGGAGGACACTTCATCCAGCTGGCTATAGACACAGTTTCTGTGCCCTATCAGTATTTGAAAGGGAAGTTATCCTTCGCGTCTTCATCCTATGATACACACGGACTCGAGTTTCTGGGTATTGACCCGTCATCAGTGTGTGACAATCATGGCTGTCGAGGAAAAGCAGGCTTTCCTCTGCAAATATATATCCTTTTTCCATATATATATATATATATATATATATATATATATATGTATATTTCTGTGGTAAGTATTTTACGAGAAAGAGAGTGAATAATTTTATATAGATATAAAAATTACGGTGTGCTACATGAAAATCATACAGTAATAATTTACTGTAAATACTTATGTGTATATAAATATAGAGAGAATGTGTGGCCAATAATGGAGACAGAATTTATCATATTCCGAGAAACACGATAATGCAAAAATACGATAATACCTCAAATACAAAAGTAGTAGTGAGATACTATATATACAGAGAACGTTTATCATCATACATACACTTCTATAATAGTTTAAAAACATTTCCATGAAAACTATAATGGTGATTTTGGTGTAAATATACGTTATTATGCGAAAGAGCCAAAAAGTATATAGTATAAATATATATATATAAAGATAACAATATATATTATATGAAAGATATGTAGGAATATTATATAAGATGAATTCTGTGTAATAATTATAGATTGGAATGCTTATGTATATATGTAAGAAGTATTTAGCTATCTAAGAAGTATATTATCGTAATGAACAATAATAGACGTTATGTAGGTTTAGTGAATGTATATAATATAATTGTTATCATGATATTAGGGTAAATGGTTACACGTAGGGGTGTACGTATAAGTTGTAATAGTGTAGAATGAGTGAATATTATATATACACAGTAGATTATATGTTTATATAGTCATATACGCATATATTGGCACACATTATTCACGTATAAACACATAGCTACACATATATGTAGATATATATACATGCCACATACCTATACACATACACGTACATATACACATATAAATAAATCTACATATATAATATATACATATATGTATATATAGATATACATATAAGAACATATATACATAAACACATACACATGTAGGCATATCTATAAAAAACATACGTAGATTTGATCCATAATAAAAAAAGGGTAAAATTAATTTATTAATTAGTAATTAATAACCTTACCAAATTGTTCTTCGGTATGTTAAAAGAACCATTATCGTTATACATAAAAATGTATAATTATGGTTATAATTATAATTAGGGTTCAGCATATATATATATATATATATACATATATATATATATATATATATATATATATATATATATATATATTATAATATATATATATATATATATATATATTATATATATATATTATATATATACCAGTATTAAAATATTCTCAGTTGTTGGGTGGAATAACTAAAATCATGTATGAGTATTTATTGATATAGATATGTTAGGAGTAGGGGAAAAATAAAAATGAGAGTAAGCAGACATAGATATAGATAGGGAGAATATATTATGATTTTTAAAGCTATCAAACTAAGAATTCAGGGAGTAAATAGCTATTTTAGATTAATGAATAGGAATTTGGTCATGTGTTTACCCGAGTAACAGCTTCATCCCTCGTATTAACAAGGCATGTATTCATTCTCATTATATTACAGTTTTCTTCTAGATATAATCTGCAAATTTTATTGTTATTTCTGTAACAAGGGGTATACAGTAGAATTAACCGCATAGTTGAGAAATAAATATTCTTTCTTTTGAGGTACCAATTTTCTTTTTTTACTTTTATTTTGAGAGTACGGTACTCTTAGCATTCCATAGTCTCTAAACGTGGCTTCGTGGTTCGAAATCCTTCATTTAACCCCGTTTTGAGCGCATCCTATGTAGCTACATGAAGAGGGTTCCTGTGTTATTATTGTTGCCTTATATACAATGTACTTTTTACAATTTCTTTCTAATTTACGACCCTTTACATATATATATATATATATATATATATATAATCAAAATAAGCAACAAGTATATTCGAGGTAATGTGGTACAATCGTTTCATGTTACTTCATTTTATTAAGCATTGTAAGTATTGCATCAGTTTTAAAATGTCGAGCCATCTTCAGCCACTTTTAGAAATTTTCCAATCAAACGGAAAAATGCATAAGAATGCATAAGAGATAAGAATGTGCTTTGTCCGTTTGATCGGAAAATTTCTATAAGTGGCTGTTGATTGCTCGACATTTTAAAACTGATGTAATACTTACAGTGCTTAATAAAATGAAGTAGCATGAAACAATTGTACTACTCTACGTTGGATATGCTTGTTGCTTACTCTGATTATAATCACCCCATGGGTTTATATGGATAATACCATACAAAATTATGGTGCCTTTAACGTAAGTACCATATTCATCTGAATCTAAATTTTGCTGAACTCATCTATATATATATATATATATATATATATATATATATAAATGAAGAATGGAGTCGAACGAAGATTTAAACAAAATTCCTTTACTCTCGACACATGTTTCGAAGGCGGCATACTCGAAACATGTGTCGAGAGTAAAGGAATTTTGTTAAAATCTTCGTTCGACTCCATTCTTTCATTTATTCATATAAAAACACACACAAATTTCCACACAAGAACCCGGAGTTTCTACCCTTGACAGGTAGCTTCAACCATGTTTTCTGGCGTGAATTTTCTACCCAGGTATCGATTAACCGAATTTTCCATATACATATACGTGTGTGAGGGTATATGTGTGTGCATGTAGATGCATACATACAAAAATCGAGATATAATTGGTAAATAGTTTTAATCTATATTCAAAGAGGTGCCTCCAATTTCTGTCAACCAAAATCCAATCACGCATCTTTGGTCATTCCAACAGTATAGCGGAAGGCAACGACTAGGCGTGCCCATCAGTGGCAAATCACATTATAGAATATGATACCAAAAGAAACTCCTAATTCCTCGCAATTCAGACTAATTCATTTACAAAAAGGTAACACTTTGATCAACAAAAATCTCAGAGCTTTACGAATTTGCGAATGTTAAAATCCTGACATGTTGAAAAAAAATATCTACTTTCGAGGTTCACTATATAGAAAAATCACTTAAAAGTTTTCTACTATTTTCTTCTGTCAACAATTTTTCTCAATATCAAATTTAGCCGTAAACTAGTTGCGTGCAAGACGTACCAATAGTGATCGTATCAACAACTTAAGAACTATCACATGTTCTTTCTTTTATAACATCTTTAATCTTCAGAAACTAAAACAGAATTCTTATATGTTATTCAATGTCTGAGTCAGGAGAAAAAATTTGCTTAGCCTAGTGGTTAGTGTCATCGGCTCACTATGATTCAAGTAGTCATTCGATGACAAATTTACGTCTTTGACCTTAGCTGTACGTTATTATGTGAAAGAGCCTAAAGTATATATATATATATATTTATATATATAATATATATATATATAATATATATATATATATAAAGATAAGAATATATAATATATAATATTAGGCGTAGGAGTGGATGTGATGTGTGGTATGTAGCTTGCTTACCAACCACATGGTTCTGGGTTCAGTCCCACTGCGTGACACCTTGGGCAAGTGTTTTCTACTATAGCCTCGACCGACCAAAGCCTTGTGAGTGGATTTGGTAGGCGGAAACTGAAAGAAACCCGTCGTATATATATATATATATTATATATATATATATATATATATATATATATATATTATATAATATATATATTGGTGCGTGTATGTTTCTGTGTCTGTGTTTGTCCCCCTAGCATTGTTTGACAACCGATGCTGGCGTGTTTATGTCCCCGTCACTTAGCGGTTCGGCTAACGAGACCGATAGAATAAGGACTAGGCTTACAAAGAGTCCTGGAGTTGATTTGCTCGACTAAAGGCGGTGCTCCAGCATGGCCACAGTCAAGTGACTGAAACAAGTAAAAGAATAAAAGAATAGAAAGAACATATATCTATATAAACATAACAATATATAATATCCAAACCCTACACCTGCTGTTTCTACTGCTACTACTGAAATACTTGCTGCTGCTACGGCTTCTGCTTCTGCTACTTTATATGTAACTGTCACTTTTGGGTTGTTGCCATCTGTAATCGGATATTTCCGTCCACTTGTCTCATCTTCTCTCATCAAATTTGTTTGGCTTCAGATCTTATCCAGCACTAAAGGTAAACGCCATGCTATTCCTTATTGAACGACGCACCTCCATTAAATTCTCGTAATGCTGAAACATTTCCCGGAATGGTTCAAGTGGGATTGGCTTTTATGGCAAGAAGCTTGCTTCTCAATCACATTTTTCTGCGTTCAGTCCCACTGTGTGGCACCTTTGCATGTGTTCTCTTCTATAGCCGCGGGCTGACCAGTGCGTTGCGAGTGGATTTCGTAAGCGGAAACTGAAAGGAGACCGTCGAATATACATACGTACATACATACATATATACTACATACATACATACATATATATATATATATTTATATATATACATATATATTATTATATATATTTATTATATATATTATATATATATATATATATATATATATATATATATATATATATATATATATATATAGGTAGTTGAATGTAGTGAATATCTTATTATGGATAATTCGCTTAACCGATACCTGGGTAGCAAATTCACGTCAGAAAAACGGTTGTTGAAGCTACATGCCAAGGGCAGAGAGATCACGTGCTTTCGTGTGGAAATTTGTGTGTTTTTTAAATACAAATAAATGAAAGAATGGAGTTGAACGACGAATTAACAAAATTCCTTTATTTTCGACATATGTTTCGAAGGCTGCATATTCCTTCGAAATAGGAATATGCAGCCTTCGAAACATATGTCGAGAATAAAAGAATTTTGTTAATTCGTCGTTCAACTCCATTCTTTCATTTATATATATATATATATATATATATATATATATAGGTGTGTGTGTAAGTTTTTCTGTATGTGTTTCTCCACCACCATCACATGAGAACCGGTGCTGGTTTGTCTACGTCCGGCAAAGGAGATCCACAAAATAAGTGCCAGTCTTAAAAGAATGTACTAGGGGTCAATATCCTTGAAGGTGTTGTTCCAGAATTACTGCCGTTGAATGGAGTTGAGCAAATAAATCTACACAATAGATAATTAGAAAATTTCAAGACAAGCATTAAATTTCCTGATCTCCACAGCATAGAAGGGCCCTTGGAAGTTTGTCAGCACGATTCTTACCCTTTACAAAAGGTAACAACAAAAGAAAAAATTCTTATTTATCCTTAGAAATCAAATACAAATCTCTGTGTAAGTTTCAAGATACATTATTTGAGGATGAATAATAACTGGAGAAATATATCAATAACAATATGAACGAGACAAGACATATGTATTTAAATATATGTATGCATGTGAAGGTGCATGGCTCATTGGTTAGAGCATCGAGCTTACAGTCGTGAGGTTGTGAGTTCGATTCCCGTACCGGGCTGCCTGTTGTGTTCTTGAGCAAGACATTATATTTTACGTTGCTCCAGTTAACTCGGCTGTAGAAATGAGTTGCGAGACATCACTGGTGCTAAGCTGTATCGGCCTTTGCCTTTCTCTTGGACAACATCGATGGTGTGAAGAGGGGAGGCTGGTATGCATCGGCGACTGCTGGTCTTCTACAAACAATATTTCCCGGACATTTGCCTCGGAGGGTAACTTTCTAGGTGTAATCCCATGGTCATTCATGACCGAAGGGGGTCTTTAATGTATGAATGTATATTCGCATGCATTTGTCTACAACCGTATATATATATATGTATGTATGTATGTATGTATGCATATACACACAGACAGACAGACACACACACACACAACGCACACACACACATATATATATATATATAGGCGCAGGAGTGGCTGTGTGGTAAGAAGCATGATTCTCAATCACATGCTTTCGGCTTCAGTTCCTCTGCGTGCCACATTGGGCAAATGCCTTCTACCGACCAAAGCCTTGAGAATGGATTTGGTAGGCGGAAACTGTAAGAAGCCCGTCGTATATATATATATATATATATCAAAGTATATATATATATATATATATGTATGTATTTGTTGTTTGTGTCTCTGTTTGTCCTCCCACCATCAATTGTCAACAGATTTTGTTGTGTTTAAGTCCCGTAAACTAAGCGGTTCAGCTAAGTGAGACCAATAGAATCAGTTATAGCTTAGAACGAATAAGTCCTCAGGTCTATCTGTTCGCGTAAAGGTGGTACTCCAGGATGACCGCGATCAAATGACTGAAACAAAAGATCTTTTGTGTTTCTCGATACATACGCACGCATTTATACACACACACACGCACATATATATATATATATATATATATATATATATACATACATATACTACTACACACACGTGTATATATATATATATATACATACATATACATACATACACACACACATATATATATATATATATATAATATATATATATATATATATATATAGGCGCAGGAGTGGCTGTGTGGTAAGTAGCTTGCCTACCAAAACATGGTTCCGGGTTCAGTCCACTGCGTGGCATCTTGGGCAAGTGTCTTCTTCTATAGCCTAGAGCCTTGTGAGTGCATTTGGTAGACGGAAACTGAAAGAAGCCTGTCGTATATATGTATATATATGTATGTGTGTGGTATATGTTTGTGTGTCTGTGTTTGTCCCTCTAGCATTGCTTCACAACCTATGCTGGTGTGTTTACGTCCCCGTCACTTAGCGGTTCGGCAAAAGAG
>NW_021836482.1:15000-24147 GCF_006345805.1 Octopus sinensis | reverse complement strand
ATATATATATATATATATATATATATATATATATGATGTATATATCATATAGTAGTATGTAAATATTGTATGGATAATGCATATGTTATATATTTATTATATTGTTATTATATGACCGAACGCACGCGTTGTTTCTCTTCTCCAAGTAAGTTTATAGATATATATATATAATATATATATATATACAGTAGTGTTTCGGTTTTCGCACAACTCTGATCGCGAATAAATCGTAATCTATATATAATATATATATATATATATATATATATATATATATAATATATATGTATATGTAGATAGATAGATAGATCGATAGATGATAGATAGATAGATAGATAGATAGATAGATAGATAGATAGATAGATAGATAGATAGATAGATAGATAGATAGATAGATAGACAAATATATATATAAAGCACGGTTTATTCGTGATCAGAGTTGTTCGAAAACCTAGGTACAACTGTATATTCGTTCTGTGCAATTGAAGCAATATTAGATTAAAATAGCTGTCTGTGTATCATACTTAATGTAAATGTTTCTCGAAAATTGAAATTAACTGCAGCATTCGTCTGACGATTACATCTTTTATGGATGTAATGTGTTGAAAAACACTAAAAATCCATCAGTAGCTGGCAAAAGTCACCCAGCAGTCTTTGCTGAGAATGCTAGAAGTGCATTTTTGCTTTGCCGGGTTTTGCGAGTGGCATGTGCTCACTGCCAACAACAGGCGAAGACAAACTTTGTTTCGAAACTGTTTAGTATGGATGTATTTGTGGTTTTAGATAGAGTAAATTGATATAAGATAATATCTGCGAATGAATATCGCAGTTAATTTGCCCTTTCTAACATACTGATGAAGGACGGCAGTCCGAAACATCTAAACCGCTGTGATCCCGATTCTTGTAAAACTGTAATAAAGAAAGACTCTGTGAAAAGTGATTGTTCAGTTTAAAGTTAAATCGTTTTTATTGTAACCCAATATAAAAAAATGAAACATCAATGTGTGTGTGTGTGTGTGTGTGTGTGTGTGTAATCCACCACCGCTTGGCAATCGGTGTCTAAATAGAACCGATAGAAAAGTACCTTGTTTAAAAAATAAGTTCTGGGAATGATTCGGTCGACTAAAACACTTCCAAGCGGTGCCCCAGCATGGGCACTTAGCATTTTAGCACGCGTACACACACAGACGCACGCACACGCACACACATAACCATACACACGCACATTCACACACACACACATGCGCACACACGCACACACACACACACACACACACAGCTGGGAAGGTAAACCAACTCATTCTTCGTCGCTAGCAGCGTTGGAACCCAGAATCTGAGGGAAACCATACCGTAAATTCTTATCAACATTTCTCTAACTCCACCTCCCAATAATGTAGGCGGAGTTAAGCAAGAAAATATAATAATGAAGCTGTCAGTATTAGTTTGTGGTAATGGCGCCACCCACATTATGGAGAATCTTCATAATTCAATTAATAGCCGTGCAGGAATGATATGGGCGCAGGTGGGGCTGTGTGGTAAGAAGCTTGCCTCCCAACCAGATGGTTCCAGGTTCAGTTCTACTGCGTGGAACCTTGGGCAAGTGTCTTCTACTATAGCCTCGGGCCGATCAAAGCCTTGTGAGTAGATTTGGTTGACGGAAACTGAAAGAAGCCCATCGTATGTATGTATGTGTGTGTTCGTGTGCGTGAGTGTGTGTGTGTGCGTGTGTGTGTGTGTGTGTGTGTCTGTGTTTGTCACACCCGCCTTCGCTTAACAACCGACGCTGTTGTGTTTATGTCCCCCGTAACCAAAATGCTTCGGCAAAAGAGACCGACAAAATAAGTATTAGGCTTACAAAGAATAAGTCCCGGGGTCGATTTGTTCGGCTAAAGCCATTCAAGGCGGTGTTCCAGCTTGGCCGCAGTCAACTGAGTGAAACAAGTAAAAGAATGAATATATATATATATTGTCATTCAGTACTCGAAATGAGGAGTAGGTAGACAGCCGACAGCTGATGAAAGGTCGTTCTTTATGTTACTTATCCTGTTTTCTATTTGTTTCTTTCATTGTTTGCGTATAGAACTCATCGTTTTCGTATTTCATGTTGTTTACTGTTGGTGACGTCCCGAACCTATATATATATATATATTATATATATATATATATATATATATAATATATATATATATATATGTATGTATATATACATATATATATATATATATATATATATATATATCCTATATATATGTATATATATATATATATATATATATATATATATATATTCTTTTATTTCTTTCAGTCATTTCACATTTCACATTGTCTCTGATGAAGGAATATCCGTAATATCCCAGAAACAGCTGTAAGACTAACTTTCTCTTTGCAAGTGTTCTGCAAATTCCACACAGCCTTGGCTTTGTTGTCTCACCCACACACACAAATATATAAATGACCCCCGGAGTATAACTAGTATTGATTGTTATTAACCAGGAAAAGATGACAGGTAAAAAAGCTTAATCTCCGGATCTTGAACTCAAAACGTCAAGGTCCGTAATTGAAGCTACTCTAACGGTTCCGCTAACCAATAGATTGTCTCTGTCTTCCCCATTATATGACTGGTACTCATGTGATGGATCGAATCCCACCTGTCCCTCGAGTGGTGTTTGAACTGAGAAATGAGCGCCGATAAAGGGCCAGAACTTTGAGGAAGGGGAATAGTCTATTGGGGGGGGGGGAAACTGAAGGAGAACCTATTATATTGGGGGAAGGAAGGGTATCTTATATCATTCGGAGATGGGGGTGGGGAATACAGGTTGTTGCAGATGGAGCGACGTCTTATACTGAGGAAACGTTTTAGTGCAGGGGCAAACATTTCCGAAGAAAAAGTTCCGCGCGCGGATCACAGGTTCTAACTCTGATATCTTTGTGAATTTTGTATAATTTTGTATAATTTTGTATAATTGTTAATAAAGAGAAAGTTTAACTCATTCAATTAACGCCTAACATCTTCATTAACGCCGCCACTCAATTTTAGGACGTTTCTATTACTTATGAAGTATTCTATATTTTCCGGATAGAATGTAGTTGGATCTCAAGGGGTGGGGGGTACAAACCTAGAAATATGTGTTTTGTAGTGAAAACAAAATTTCCATTCAAATGGCAATTCCTGGACGATATCTGGCCATTTTAAGTGGTAGTGGTAACGTGACCCTATGTCGCAAATAGTTATACGAACAGTGAATAAATTTTGATGGAGAAATTTACTCTATTTTGTACTTATGAGAATATCAGCCAGAGGGCGCAATAAAAGGGGCTGGTGGGGGTTTCCCCACCCCTGTTTTATACGAAGCTCAAGACGAACAGCCTTGATACAAAAAAAAAAAAATAGAAACAAAAGTCGCAGGCGTTGAAGGAAAATAAACACTACAAGGTCACGTGGTTATACTGATATTATCATCTTGTACAACTCGAAAAGCCTCTTCAAGGTCATTTGGCTCGCTAGAAATAGCAGCTAAATTCACACGCTACTTCTAAGTGCGCCAATGTACCCGTATTTTCTCTGCTCGTAGGTAAAAGTTGGGAATGTCATGATTGGAATGCTTTTATCAGAGATCTACAACAACAACAACAACAACCAGCGTCTACAAGGTTGAAATTCTACAAATAGCAGCGAAACATACTCTAATTTACGCCCTGGCGTCTTAGAAAAAGACATAATGTTCCAAGAAAAAAGACAAGGTGGTCATGGTTGGAATACCTTTGATTATGCTTCTGTTGGATCAGGGCTGACATAGGATTAACAAATAATAATAACAACAACTACAAAAACAATCATAAGTATAAATGAATTACTATTTCACTGCCGTAGTTTGCTGATTGTCTTTTACTCTGACTCCGCCCACAGCCCCACCCATACAGTATCTTAACTAGTTATTAATTAGTGCTGATTAATAGTTAAGGGATTAATTAACTTTGCGCTTTATTGCCGCTTCAGTTTCCTCATAGCGTGTCTAATGTAAATAGACAATGCAAAGTGGGAGGAGATACGGGCTGGGTGGGACAGTTAAGTTAAAAAGAAGGCGGTGCTACAGTTTAGACACACCCACTGATTTATGCTGCCTGCTTTGTTGGTAGAATATTCGTAGCGTGATTGCTTCTATGTGTGAGTGAATGTCTGTGTGTCTCTGTGAGGGGCGGTTTATGTGACTTTATGTGTGTATGTGGGTGAGGTGGGGTGGGGTGGAAGTATATATCGAATTCAGCGTTCGTAAGAATGTACCCAGGTATGTGTCTGTTTGTCGCTTATTCTCTGCGCATCGATGTGCGGATATCTCTCACCATCAATTTATATGTATATCGATATGTGTGTGCCGATATATCCTTTTTATGATTTAGTCATTAGACTGCGGCCAAGCTGGGGCACCGGCTTCAAGAATTTTGGTCGAATGAAGCAATACCAGTACATTTTTTTAAGCTTGGCACATATTCCATCGGTCTGTTTGGCCGAACCGTTAACACATTCACGCGCGCGCACACACACACACACACATATTGAGGAAAAGGAGGCAGTCATAATCCTGTATTAACACTTTCGTTCGTAAAAGATTATCCAAAATTCTAACTGCCTCCTTTTTCTAAATATACAATATCTGTACACCACTTCAAACGCTCTATACAAACATGTGTGTGTGTGTGTGTGTGTGTGTGTGTGTGTGTGTATCTAATGAGGCGGGTTTATAGATTAAGTATATCGGAGACAGCTTGTTATACGTGGTCTGATCAATAAGTATCCGGACCGTTGCCATAGTAACGAAGCTAAAGCATGCAGCTTGGCAAATATTGATCCTGAACTTTGCTGTAGATGCGCACTAAGTTTAACCTTCTGGCTCACGTCTGGTGTTTACTACTGTGCTTGGAAGAAACGTGTGTAGCGTTTGAGCGTCACATTGATCAGGACAGAGAAAGTTGAGCAGAGAATCTGCATCAAATTTTGGCAAAAGCTTGGCGATACCTGCTCAGAGGAGGCCTACCCAAAGTTGCAGAAAGTGTATGGAGGGGAGTACGAGTGGTTCAGATATTTCCAAGATGGTCGAAAAAATGTCGATGTTGACGAAAGTCTTGGGAGAACCGCAACCAGCAGAAAAGAGAAAAACAGCGTAGATGTGCGTGAGGTTGTGAGGGGAAATCGTCGAATCACCATCCATAAGTTGTCAGGGGATGTGCAGACTAGTTACGGTTCAGTTCAGTCCATCATAACTGAAGATTTGGGTATGAGATGCGCGTCCGCTAAGTTTGTGCTAAAAATGCTTTCAGCTGAACAAAAGAACACTTGGTTTTCAGTTGCACAAGATCTCTTTCATTGTGTCGAGAACAATGAAAACTATTTGAAAACGGTCATAACGGGTGATGAATCGTGGGTCTATGGCTATGATCCCGAAACAAAGGTTCAGACGTCGCAGCCAACCCCTCAGAAACCGAAGAGAACACGAATGAATCGAAGCAATGTGAAGACACTGTTGACTGTTTTCTTCGACTACAAGGGGAAGGCTAGACACAGCACTCCTCAGGTCCGATAGCCACCGTATTCCTCAGGTCCGATAGCCACCGTATTCCCCAGATCTTGTCCCTTGCGACTTTTTCCTCTTTCCAAAATTCAAATCCCGCTTTAATGGAAGAATGTGACTATGCAGCTGCTGATTATCCCAGAAAACGAGTTCCAGGAATGCTTCCATCAATGGAATCAGCGCTGGATGCGTAAAACACTTCATCTCACGTTGATCTACCTTCATTTCGACATCTGACGGCGGCACACTTGTGCACCTGTCAGGCAATGTCAATCTGATAGAGACAAAAGGTGCATTTATGTGGACACGAGTATTTTTGATCTCTATAAACAAATCATCTGTGATGGTGGTTATTCAGTAACAGGTTTCGGAGCCCTCGTCTGTCGCATAACGACGGCAGAATCCATAACACACGTATGCGTCTGTATGTGTGTGTGTGTGGGGGGAGACATATATACGCACGCACGCACGAACGCGCACACTATTGTTTAGTTTACCTGCCTATAGCATGGTGAGATATTGAAGTCCACTTCTTGGCAATGGCTTCATTTGAGGTAGATGATAGAAGCAGGTTTGAAACCCCGTCCATCGTAATCAGACAGCATTGACATTTGTTTTTATTTCAAAGGCATGCAAGATACAACACACTTCTTTGGCGTGAGAGAGAGAGAGAGAGAGAGAGAGAGAGAGAGAGAGAAAGAGAGAGAGAGAGAGAGAGCGAACCCATTTCTTATTAGAACTCCCCCCATCCTGCAGATACCGTTCGGTCTCCCTGTTATGTCAGCTTCTTTAAGATGTTCTCTGCCACCGAAGGCTTAGTGTATTTTAATGTTTTTAATATTTAACAATAAAAGAGCGAACGCAATATTCTGAATTAGCTCCGCCCATATTTGGAAGAAGGAGGAGTTACAGAAATGATAGAGGCGGGAACACAAGGATCTCTGTGAGGTCTTCCAATGTTGCAGAGAGGAGGAGTTACAGAAACGTTAGGGCTGGAAGACAAAGGCTTGAGTCAGCTCTGCCCATATTGCAAAGAGATGGAGGTACAGAAATAGTAACTAGTGGAACTCAATGATCCGTGCTACCTCCGACTATGTTGCAGGTAAATGGAGTCACAAAAACGGTAGAAAACGGACCAAAATACATTTCGCTATGTCTCTCTATTTTGACTTAAAATCCTGCAAGTCTTAACTAAAAGTTGCTCCTGTTTTAAAGAAACGGTAGCATTTGATTCTTGTGGCAGATATTTGAAGGCTCGAACGTTAAGAGGAAATTAGAAACCAAGTCCAATTAACATTTATTATTATTATTAATTATTATCACTATTATTATTATTATTTATTATTATTATTATTATTATTATTATTATTATTATTATTATTATTATTATTATTGTACACTCAACAGATCAGACTGTTGCAAAAGAAAAGAATCCTAACATCGGGCTACAACAAATAACCTTAGATGCCAAGAACCCTCCTAAGTATCCTAGCTGTCCCTAATAACACTGTTTTATGCAGCTGTACTAAACTGGGCTTTATGCCTTTTTCCTTTATCCATCTGTTCAGATCTTTAGGGTTAGTTCCTAATGCACCTATAACTACTGGGATACATTTTACCCGCACTTTCCATAGTCTTTGTATTTCAATATCTAGGTCCTGGTACTTTGCTATTTTTTTCTATACTTCTCATATTAATTTTTTCATCATTTGGGATTGTAAAGTCAATTATCTGCCTCTTTCTATTTTCTTTATCTACTACTACTAAATCAGGCATTCTAGCTGCTATTACTCTGTCAGTTTGAATAAATATGTAATATCAAGTCCCATAACATCTTGCATTTCTTACTTTTTACTACTAGGTTAATACCATTTATCAGTATATTCCAATCCTAGCTTTCTATATAATTCCCAGTGGACTGCTCTCCCTAGATTGTCATGTCTTTTCTTGTATTCTTTCTGTGCCACCAGGCTGCATTCACTTACTATATGAGTAACGCTTTGCTCTTTGATTTGCTTAATCTGCATTGGGAATCTACTTTGTTTTGTCTCTCTTGGCTTTTATCCAATTAGTCCTTAATGCTTGATCTTATGCAGCTACTAACAAACTTTCTGTTTCCCTCTTTAGCTTTCCCTTCTGCAACCATAACCATGTCTCATTACTACTATTTGCTGCAAACTATCTTTAACAATCTTTCTGATTTTTAAGATCGTTTGGGGTTTTGGCTTACCTATGTCTTGCTGTGACTTTAGCAACTTTTAATAAACTTTCTTCACTATTACCTACATAGGAGTCTATATATACTCTAGCTAACTCCACGCAGTATTCTCCTGATATTTACCCTCTTCCACCTTCCTTTCTATGTAGGTACAATCTTGCTAGTCCTGCCCTTGGGTAGAGTCCTTCATTCATATTGAATTCCTTCTTAGTTCTTCTGGCTAGCTTTGCTAATTCAGATTTGGTCCAATCTACAAAAGCTGCTGAGTGACTAAGTAATGATACTGCCCAAGTATTTACAGCCTTCCCTAGATTTGGACCATTTAGCTTTCATTTCATTAGCTTCCTCACCCTTCTGATGTACTCCTTCTCAATTTTCGTTTTTATTTCTGTAGTTAGTCAGATTCTAACACTCCCAAATATAACTTTCTCCGTCTTTCAATGATTTTAATGTCTGGTCATCTGGTAATCGGATGACTTCGCTCTTGACTACCTGTCCCCTCTTCATGACTAATATTCTACACTTATCTTTGCCAAATTCCATGCCTATATCTTTGCTGAGGACTCTTGCAGTCTGTATTAAAGAATCTATCTCTTTTCTCATTCTTACTAAAAAGCTTCAGATCATCCATGTAGGGCAAATGGTTAATTTTTCCTTTACTATTTCTGAACTGATACCCTACCTTTGCCTTCCTTAATACTAAACTGAGGGGGATCAAACATAAGACAAATATTAAGGGGGACAACGAGTCCCCCTGGAAAATTCCGCTTTTGATATTAACTTTGCTTGAGAGTGTGTCACCTGAGAAGAGATCTGCTTTCCATTTCTTCATGCTATAGCTTATTAATTCTCTTATGTTGTCTGCTATACTGAACATACTCAAACATTTTCTTATCCATGGGGTGCAATCATGTCATCGGCTTTCCTATAATCTCTCCATATTATTGTTAGATTTTTCTTTTTAGTTTTTACTTCATTTAGAACTGCTTTGTCTATATATAATGGGTCATGCATTCCTCTAGCCTTCTTCCTGCAACCTTTCTGTTCTGGCAGTAAATTCTGCTTGTCAAGGTGCTCGTAAATATTTTCTGATAGCATTCCTGTTAATAGCTTCCACACTAATGGTAAGCAAATCACTGGTCTATAATTGTTAGCTGTATTACCCTTGCCCTTATCTTTCATAATGTGTATTGTCCTCCCTCTAGTAATCCAATCTGATATTATTCCTCCATTAAGGTAATCTTGAAGTTGTTCTCTCAGTCTTCTGTGTAAATTACTAAATTCCTTTAACCAGTACCTCTGCTCCTGGGCCCTTCCAATTCGGCATTTTCCCTAACATTTTACTTATTAATGCACTGGTTA
>NW_021836482.1:0-10000 GCF_006345805.1 Octopus sinensis | reverse complement strand
AAAGGTGGTAGTGTTGGTGGTTGTGGTGATGGAAATCGTATGTGTTGTTGAAAGTCAACGTAGCTGCTGGCTTAATTCAGCCGAGCCAGACTTGGAAAATAGAACGAAAAAAGAAGAAAAAAGAAGAAAAACAAGAATATTCGAAATGGATAAGAAATCTAAATAACAAAAGCAAAAAGCAGTACATATATTTAGCTAATCAATATGTTAATAAACGTAATTAATTGATAATCAATATATACTCTTTCATAGCCATAACATAGTCTTCGGTGGAATCGTAATGATAAGAGACATGGCAATTATTCATTTATAAACATAAAAAGAGATAAAGAGAGTGATGGGGGGAGTAGGTGCGTGCGTGAAGGAGTGAGAGGAAGGAGAAGAGAGAGAGAGGAGAGAGAGAAATGAAGAAGAAAATGAGATAGAGAGTGAGAGTAAAAGAGAAATTAAGGTAGAATCTATGGAATTTTCTCGAAAAGCTTTTCTCTTTAGAATCAACCACCCCAACATACACGCGCAAAATATCTACATGCATATATATATTATATATATATATATATATATATATATATTATATATATAATATATATATATATATATATATATACATATATATATACATATATATATACATATATATATTTATATACATATATTTATATACGTATATATATATATACATTTATATTCATATATATATACATTTATATACATATATATATATATATATATACATACATTTATATATATTTCTATGCTTGTATATATATATATATATATATATATATACAAGCATAGACATATACACACTCGTAGACACACATATTCAGACGTATGTGTATACACATACATGCACACATACAATTACACACACACGCGCACACGCACACACACACGTGGGCACACGGACAAACACACATACACATACACACACAAACACTCACACACATAAACATACACACACGTTCTTACGAATCCATTAGTCTTGTTGCTGCCATCTTTGACACTTTGGAGAAGAGAAGCGATTTGACAGAATTTCTAATTCAATAATGGTATTCCAATATTACAAATGGCATCGCTTCTCTCAATGTTATCACAACTATACCAACTTTCAATTAGCCACCTACACAACCACCCCCACACAAATATTACACGTCATACACATGTATACACACACGTACATATATAGAAAGATATACATGCATGTGTGTATGTATGTGTATGTGTATTTATATATATCCATCCATATAAATATATATGTATATAGAT
Source organism: Octopus sinensis (assembly GCF_006345805.1). NCBI lineage: Eukaryota > Metazoa > Mollusca > Cephalopoda > Octopoda > Octopodidae > Octopus > Octopus sinensis. The sequence goes on along the minus strand of NW_021836482.1, from coordinate 8,731 downwards.
ATATATGTGTGTGTGTGTGTGTATATATGTGTATGTAAGCATGGTTGTATCGATATACAGGGGTGTACTTGTGTGTGCGCGCGTGCGCGCGCATATATTATATTTGGAGTTGCAGTTAGTGTATGTGTATTTATATTTCGCATTTTATATGACCCCGCTCTTCTCGCGAGCTTTATTATAATAAGTGACTGCTTCATTAAACGTTCCTTCATTGGCAGGTCTTTTAGATAAGCTTTCTAGGTGTGTGGCTGCATTATTTATGATAATTTCAAAATGATTTCATAGTTTCTTTATTAAACTATGTGTTATTTGTTTCATTTTGGTGATGGTTTGATAAAATGATGAATTGTTTAAATTTATGGCAACAACTCAGATAATTGTGGTAGAGTGCAGGTTCCTTCACATTCTTTCCATCTTTGGGAGACCGAAATTCTTTGTAAATCGCTTTGCTCCTTATCAGTAACGCCCTCATTTGGGAGCCGTGGTACTGTTGTACTTACTGAAATCCTGAATCGTATCCAGAGAATGGCCACTCGGCTGACTGACAATCCATCAAAAACAAGCACGTTCCAGCTTCTTTCACACGAGCATGCTGTCCTCTCTGTCACTGTTATTCTCGGATCTGGTTGGTGCTGTATCCTCCCTATTGAACTCTCCAAAGTCAACTCCTTTCTCTCCTCAATATTCCCAACAGCCATTTCCAAAAACAAGTTACCATTCACAATCCTTCCTTCCCAAACATTGTCACTCCGGAATCTCCTCTTTGCTCAGGTCTTTCTTGCATGTGTTTCAACGGAATATTAGCAATATCAAACCTCGAGCAACTTACAAGGTCCTCCACACACAGTAAGTAAAGATACATACATAAGTATATGTACATCTCTCTCTCTCTCTCTCTCTCTCTCTCTCCCACTGTATATATATATATATATCGAGAGAAAGAGAGAGAGAGAGAGAGAGAGAGTAAGAAAAAATAAAATTTCATCTTTGTAACCGTTAGAAACGTTATACTTACAGTTACTCTATTGTTATTTTGCAACGTATATGTGTGTGTGTGTGCGTGTGTGTGTGTGTGTGTGTTTGAGACTATGTGTAAGTGTGTATGCATGTGTGTGTGTGTGCGTGCGGCAGTGTTATAACTTTAAACAGTTTATATACCCCGGGGAATGTAATTACAAGCTACAATTAATTGAATTCAGTAATTAAACAAAAGGAATGTCATAATATCTCAGATCAACTTTCTCACTGAATTCTTGCAGACAGCACGTTTCCAGTTTTATTGCTTTCTTTTATTCTGCATCGCAGTATTTCACGTGTTCTTTATTATGATTATTGACAAGAAAGAAACTTAAACTTCACCAAAATGGCTGAGGTCGAAATCCAAGTTGGGGTTTCTATCCCTTGTGTCTTCAGTGTAGGCAATAGAACACATACTATGGCTAAAACTAACCAGTGTTACAGACAACGAACGTAACAACGTTAAATTGGTTTATAGACGCTTGGAGATCTACCCACGAGGGTAGGTAGTCTCTTGAGTTCATTGTAGGCCATAAATATTGATTCCGAAAATGACAAAGACAGAAAAAAACACCCAATGATTAACATTTATATTGCATATTGTAATTTAGACATAGTGTTCGTTGGTGTGCGTGTGTGTGTGTGTCTGTATAGGAAGGAGAGGAGCGTTGCCGGTTTTACAAGATCAAAAGGTGTTTTTTGAGTAGATACGATTTAGAGGGTCTGGTTTATACAAACCTGCACAAAGGAAATGCTGCACGCTAATTACACAAATACACTCACACACACACAAACACACACACACACACACACACACACACACACACACAACACACAACACACACACACACCTTATACATATATATATGTATAAGGCGGTGAGCTGGCAGAAACCGTAGCGCGCCGGGCGAAATGCTTAGCGGTATTTCGTCTGCCGTTACGTTGTGAGTTCAAATTCCGCCGAGGTCGACTTTGCTTTTCATCCTTTCGGGGTCGATAAATTAAGTACCAGTTTCGCACTGGGGTCGACGTAATCGACTTAATCCCTTTGTCTGTCCTTGTTTGTCCCCTTTAGGTTTAGCCCCTTGTGGGCAGTAACGAAATACATATATATGTATGTGTGTGCGAGGGAGATGTGTATGTACATACACACACATTCTTTCATTCATCCGGGTATCAATCTACTTAGATCACAGAGCACAGTGGCTGTGTGTCTCTCAGTTACAGTGCTGTAACCGTTTGCCGTCATTTAACCCTAGGCTAATTCTGACCAACTAGACTTATAATCATTAACTTGTTCACCTTGATTATCCCATTTTATGTAAATTTCCAGTTACAAATCGGTGTTTCCTGGGCAAAGTAGTAAGTTGTTATTTTTATTTAACACCAAGCCAGACCTAATTAAGGCACTCCAGCCATGACAATCTCCTTTGTTCATATACTTATGACTACACTGTCTAATGCATTGTTCTGTATATAAAAATAGTATGTTGTGATTTGAGGGAGACTTGGCTACCATTTCTAGCACGGTGAGCCAACAGAAGAGGTTACCCCGTTGGTTCATCAACAGAAACTTTGCTCTTATACAGTGTGTCGAACAAAATTTAGCATTCATAAGATTTGAGCTTCTTTATAGAAGCTTTCAGGTAGGGAGCTTGAAAAGGAATCGAACCAGCGTCCTAAAGATGTCTTGTATAAAGCAAGCACCAATGTAGGCAGCGTACACATACACACACACACACTCACGTATAAACAAACATATGCCCACATATACTCATGCAAAGATATACACACACGAACATAGACACGCTTCGACATGAAGTTGAAGCAAAAACACGTGTATACACACACATAGAAACACACACACACACACCACACACACACACACACACACACGTACACATATACATGTACATTCTCATACACACGTGCGCGTGTGTGTAAATAGATTTATTTCTGCGCTTATAAGAACACAACGTGTGCAAACAAGCATGCACATCCGTGCATACATTTATTTATAATATCTTCTAAACATCTATATATATACACACCATACAGACACACACAAATGCCTAAACAGATCTATAGATGTATATACGCATATGTGTATATATATATATGTGTGGTGTGAGAGTACACACACATGCACACAGGCATACATATATATTTATGTATGTATATATATAAATGTATATTATATAAATCTATATATCATAATATAATATATATTCTTTTATTCTTTTATTTGTTTCAGTCATTTGACTGCGGCCATGCTGGAGTACCGCCTTTAGTCGAACAAATCGACCCTAGAACTTATTTTTTGTAAGCCTAGCCTAGTACTTATTCTATCGTTCTCTTTTGTCGAACCGCTAAGTTACGGGGACGTAAACACACCAACATCGATAGCGGGAGGCAAACACAGACACACAAACATATATATAAATACCATGAGCCTCTTTCAGTTTCCGTCTACCAAATCCACTCACAAGGTTTTGGTTGGCCCGAGGCTCTAGTAGAAGACACTTACCCAAGGTGGCATGCAGTGGGGCTGAACCCGGAACTATGTGGTTGGTAAGCAAGCTACTTACCACACCGCGACTCCTGCGCCTATAAATGTGTGTATGTGTGTGTGTGTGGTGTGTGTGTGTGTGTGAGTATCATATAGTAATAATATAATAATAATAATAATTATATATATATTATATATATATATATTATATATATATATATATATAATATATATACATATACACACACATGTGTATATATGTATGTATATCTGTATACACATTTTGATATACGTAAATAGATGCCTACCTCGGCAGATATTGCCAGCCAAGAAATACGTTTCAAGTGAAGTAAATCGAAGCGAGACGAACGTGTGCTATTTAATGTCAATTCAGTAATTACACCGCCATCAACTTTAGCTGAGGGTCTTTTATTCCGTCATTAGTTTGGACATTAATCAAAGAATCGCGTCTTGGGCTGGACTTGAATTCTACTTTACTGGCACCACGTTCTTGTGCTAAACTCTCCTAAATACAATTAAAACTATATGTCATTATTTGTGTGCGTATAAGTGTGTTAATGATGTGTATGCATGCAAATGTATATATGTATGTATATATACATATATATAGACATATGTATGCATACAAATGTATATGTGTATATATATATACATATATATAGACATATATATTCATATATATATATATATATATTATATGTATATATATGGACGCAGATATGTGTGTATACCATTATTTGTTGTGTAATACATATGATATCATTTACTAATTTGTGTAATAGTCAGACGTATAATACGATGGTGCTGCGCTACAAACTTTTCGTCACGAGTTCGTTTCTGCCCCCAGCAGTTTCTTGTTTCTCTGTCTACAGGTGCTATGGAAAAGTTCCCGGACTAGTTCTGTAGCGCGCCAACAGATGGCAGCACACAGTTGCGAGCGCAGTGACCTCCATGAGATAGTGTGTCGAGTGACGTTGCTGTGTTTACTTCACATGTTGTGAATTTTGTACTTTTGTGATCACGTGTGTATGCTGTAGTCTGCGATTTTGTCATGGACAGGAATAAAGAGCCAACGTGAAATTTTGCTATAAACCTAGGAAGTCTGCTGCAGAGACATTGAGCATGCTTCAGCAAGATTACGGTGACGAGGCAATGGCTATCAGGTAATGTTTCGAGTGGCACGGGCGCTTCAAAATATCGTTTCTGGAAGACTTGCCTCGAGCGTCACCCCCGGAAATGTGGTTTTGTGCATTGTAGGATATTACATGGGGGAAACTTGGGATCTGTAGAAAGAGCGCCCTATTCAACTGGAGGTAATGAATAACACTTGGAAATGCGAAGAATGCTATGATGGTAATTAAAAGACCGATGTGTTGAGTTGAATGACGACTTGGCATTTACTCAAGAATAAGTCCACAGAATTGGAAGCACGAACTTGATTCCAGATAAAATGGTTTAATTAGACTGTGATCCAGTCTGAGTCTTAGAGTACGCGAGTAATTTCTCCAGATACTCAGTAAAATAACGAGAAGTATGAATTGCTCCTTATCAGTTTTACAGCAAAGAGATAACGCTCCCCCACTCAGTAACTGGTACCAGGAGTTCTTAGCGACTGATTTCTCTGGATTATGGGCACTCACATAGTGCCTTTGTCAGGAAATGAACTATGGCTCTGTCAGTTGCTTGGTAGCCAAACTGCACGTCTATTCACATTGTGGTGTATGTATGTATTTATGTATGTTATTATGTATGTATTTATGTATGTTATTCAGTTTATTTCAAGATTTCTAACCAATAGAAAAAGAACCAGTTTCTAACCGAGATCCAAGGCTCCGTCAGTGGAATTTCAACATCAACAACAGGGTATTTTTGTTTGTATGTATGTATGTATGTATGTATGTATGTATGTATGTATGTATGTATGTATGTATGTATGTATGTATATGTGCAAATTTGTATGTTTTGCTTTATGTATGTCTTCTCATGCATATAGTTGCATATCCGGACATGCTCATATATATTTAAATGATAAACTTTGGGAAGTTTTACAGATTTTTACAGTTCCAGTGATGGATTAGATCTGTACTCTTGGAATTAGCTTTTTCCTTTCTGGTTTTAAGAAGCTAATGTGTTTCATATCCCAGGGCCCCAATACTTACAGGCATAAACCTGAACTTGTAATCGAGATAGAGTAACTGCAAATTTCCAAATAGTTCAGCGTAGGTTTTTTCCTTTTCTCTGATCTTAGGCTTCATGCTAACATCTGCTGGGAAACCGATTCCCACCACTGTACACAGTTTCTCTTCTTTGATCCCAAATTACTATGTCAGGTCTATTATTATGTTTACGTCTTATTGAGGTTTTCCCTGGGACATTCCGCCAGTACTCCTTTTTATTATGGCTTCTACCATACTGTGGGTTCTTATTTCTTTGTCTTCGGAGTTATCCTTCCGACGGGTTTGTATGTATGTATGTATGTATGTATGTATGTATGTATGTATGTATGTATGTGTGCATGTATGTATGGATTATGTATGTATGTATGTATGTATGTATGTATGTGTGTGTTTATGCATGCTAGACAACATACAAATATATGTAAGCTAGATTGAGATGATAATTGTTTGTATTTGACGTTACTTAAATAATTAATAACGAAAACTCGTAAAAATGACTACTAGAGCCCAGTAAAATTATCCAGCAACAGAGTATATAACAGAAAAGGGGAAATAGGGAGGGACCAGCGCCTAAGACATCTTCTTCTCTCTACGAACTTATTCTGTATTGTGGTGTCCAATGTTGTTCAGCGTCAGTCGTTGCTCTGATTTCACTCCAAGTTGGTCAAGGGAGACTATTCCCACACACATTGCATTTGCATTATCTCATATGAATTTATTATGGTTTGAAGGAGAACAAGAAACTGCTGCGTCTCTTAACCCCAGTTAGTTCTAAATAGAGTTAAAGAGTGGCATTGAGGGGCATTAACTGGTATTATTGTCAGGAAGGTGTCACAGAGTAATCCAAGACGTCATTAGTAAAGATGCTGCTAATAATAATAATAATAATAATAATAATAATAATACTGATAGTAGTGTAATAAACTAGCACTATGATATTACTGACAACAATAGCAACACTAATAATTTAATTATCATTAATAAAATCAGATCCTATATTTAGGCAAGATTAGAAAGCAAATCCTCGAACACACACATATTAAGACACAAAAAAGCACACACACTCACACACACAGTCACGCGCGCGCACACACACACACATTCACTCACACACACTCAATCATACACATGCGCCTGCACACACACGGTCACACACACATTCACTCGCACACACACACTCACTCACACAGTCACACACACACACACATTACACACACACACTAGTAGTTACATAGTTACACAATTCCGTACCCATGTACTCACGGAAAACATGAAAGGTAAACCTGACATGAAGGTGTAATCTGTCGGACAGATCGATTGCTGTAGAAGTTGATTGCTGACAAAGTGTGGGGTGGGAGAGTGGAGATCGATTGTCAGGTAAGATAATTGGCCGACAAACGAGGATGTGAAATAAGAGAGCAGTAAACCCACGGATTTTTCTTTTTGGTTCTTGACCAGAGAACAGCTATTGTACACATTACACCCATAATTTATCAAATATCATGTACATACATGCATAAATACATAAATACATACATACATAAATACATACATACATACATTGTGGTCACGTGATCAAAGTTTGACCCTGATCGCACTATTTTTCTTTCTGGCTTTATAGTGTAAACATGGACGCTCCGCAAGGAATGTGCACCGAAGACCAAAGAACAGTAATCCGAGAGATGATAATGGCGAAGCAGTTCACCATTTATTCGAGCTTGCTGAATCTTGTCAGTGGTGGAGGTTGACGAGCGTCCTGCACCCTCTTGCCTGGCCACTTTTAAACTTCTCAATCCAACCATGCCTACTTCTACGCGGTAGTGCAACTGTCACCGTATTGTGCTAAAAAGCCTCCGATGAATTGCAGCACCTGACAGACCTTCCGATCAGAGAAATCGGATTACTTCTCTTTGTTCTTCTTTGGTGCACATTGCTAGTAGAACGGCCATGCTTACACCGTAAAGTCAGAAAGAAAAATGGTGCAATGAGGCTCAATCTTCGATCACCTGACCACAAGAGTACCAAATATGAGCTCACATGCGCAGAAGGCAGTGTGACAATAATAAAGATATGTCATGGGGAAAGTGCGGACAATTTTGGTCATATATATATATATATATATATAGATGAATAAATAAATAAATGGAGTTGAACGAAGATGTTAATAAAATTCGTTTACTTTCGACATATGTTTCGAAGACAACTTGGTTTTATTCCAAAGGAATAATCGGTGTAATATGCAATCTTCTCATCAGGAAAGAAAGAGAGCCTCTCTCAACAACAAGACATTATAACATTTACGATGGCTGCCTACATGATCTTTCCTGATGAGCAGATTGCATCTTACACCGTTTATTCCTTTGGAATAAAACCATGCTGTCTTCGAAACATATATCGAAAGTAAAGGAATTTTATTAACATCTTCGTTCAACTCCCTTTATTTATTTATTTATTCATCTGAAACACACAAATTACTGCACAGTAACCCGGAGTTTCTACCTTTGGATAGGTCGCTTCAACCGAGTTTCTGACGTGAATTTGCTACCCTGGTAACGGTTCATTGAATTTTCCATGTTAACAGTAAACATAGAATAATTCATTCACCCATCTATATATATAATATATATATATATATATATATATATATATACATAGACATTCATATGTGTATTTGTTATAACACACATACATACACACACTTATATTTCTGAACTATATAAGCATCACTTCCATTCTAATAAAGCTCTCCGTTTGAACATTCACAACGAAGATGAAACTACCAAGCACCGTGAGTTACTGAATGTGAGCTATTGAACTTTCTGGCACCCATTATATAATACCTGTTATACTGAAACCATGACTGCGGTTTCAGTATAAAGCTGTAGACATTCTATAAATCAACATACATTTAGAATAAGCTCAGAGCACAGCGTAAATCATGCGTGAGATGAAAGAATTGGTCATCTAATATTTAAAACAAAATAATCAGGATTCTTAACTACGAGGG
>NW_021836481.1:17500-22500 GCF_006345805.1 Octopus sinensis | reverse complement strand
ACTGGATTTGTCAACCATCCACACGTAGCTGTTCCGCTGTATTTTTTCGCTTTTCGCCGAGCTCTGCTTTCAAATCGGACATTTTACGAGCGAAAAATCGCTAAATGAAACTAACCTCAATTCCTCTTCCACACTGTATCTATCTATCTATCTATCTATCTATCTATCTATCTATCTATCTATCTATCTATTTATCTATCTATTTTTCCTCTCCCCCTTTTTTTTAACCCCCCCTTTTTTTGTCCTCTTTCTCTCCTTTTACGATCCCATTTGATCGAAACTCCCCCTTCCTTCTTTTTTTTTTTAAACCTTCAAAAGAAAAGCTCTACCTTGTAATTTGTTCTATCTGTGTGCAGCCCTGTGTGGCTAATAAAGAAACATATCTATCTATCTATCTATCTATCTATCTATCTATCTATCTATCTATCTATCTATCTATCTATCTATCTATCTATCTATCAATCAATCTATCTATCTATCTATCTATCAATCTATCTATCTATCTATCAATCTATCTAGCTATCTATCTATCTATCGTCAATATTGTCATGCCTCCTTCCTTCAAACGGGAAGGAAGAGCTATTTTCATCATCCTTGTAGCTATGGCGAAAGAATGTATCTGGTGGACGCGTCTGAAAGGATTGGAGACAAACACTTTCCTCTCTGGTCAATCTCTCATCAACTTCTTCAAGTACCACTTGGAAAGGAAAGTGAGAGTAGAGAGGCAAGTTTTGTCTAGCGAACGTTTTAAAAAAAGATGGGTGAATGTAGCAAGGATGGCACGTATGAATGACGAAGCCACCTTGAGCATAATCCTATGAACCCAGAAATTGAAAAGAGAGGGTTACCCACTTGCAAACAAATGTGGTAACATATAACAATATTGACCAACGTTACCGCGGTCTTTTTCGTAGGCTTTTCTTCCCACAGAAAAACATTACTTGCTTTCCCCTTTACATCATACACCATAACACTGTGATACACGATCCCTATTGATCGTTTTTTTCCTCTTCCCCTGTTTTTCCCCTTTTTCTTCTTTTTTTCATTTCTCTTTTCTTTTGTTCCTTTTCCTTTTCTCTTTTTTTTCTTTCTTGTTCTTTTTCCCCTTTACGATCCCTTTTGATCGAAAACCTACGCCACCTTTTTTTTGTTTCTTTTGTTTCTTGTTTTTTTTGGGGGTTTTTTCATCCCCAAAAGAAAAGCTCTACCTTGTAACTTGTCCCATCTGTGTGCAGCCCTGTGTGCAGCCCTGTGTGGCCAATAAAGAAACTTATCTATCTATATATCTATCATCTATCTATTACTATCTCTATCTATAATATATATATATATATATTATATATAATATATAATATATATATATATTACCTATCTGTCTGTCTGTCTGTCGTTCTGTTTGTTCTACCTATCTGTTTATGTATCTATCTATCTATCTACCTACTATCTATCTATCTATCTATCTATCTCTCTATCTATTTCTCTAATTATCTTTCAATATCTTTGTCACTAAGTTTTTAACTGAGCTGTTAATCTCTCTCTCTCTCTCTTTCTCTTTTTCTCTCTCCCTCTCTCTCGATTTATCTATCTGTCTGATACTCTGATTGTCCGTCTGTCTGTTTGTCTCGGTGTCTACTACTGGGTATTACTTTGTTTACATCCCTGTAATCTATTTCCTCGGCGTAAGAGACGTCTCGAACGTGTAAAATTTTTTAAATACCAAGTTATAGAATCGATGTCTCGACTAAAGAAAACGCCACCAATGCGAAGCCCAGGCATGGCTGCAGTCCAATGACTGAAACCAGCAAAAGATAAAAGATAAACACACACACACACACACACACACACGCACACACGCACACATATTCTTGTACACCAGAGAAAGACACACACATGTACTCACAATTACATAGAGAGACAATCGCTTTTTTTTTCTCTTACATAAACACACACAAACAGGCGAAGCCTTCTTTAAGTGACCCAATCACATGATGACGAGCGCCATCTCACTTCCTCCTGGACAAGAACCGAATATTCACAAACACACACTCACACACACATACACACATACACCACGCAGTGGTAATGTCTCACATTAAGGCGGCGAGCTGGCAGAAACGTTAGCACGCCGGGCGAAATGCTGAGCGGAATTTCGTCTGCCGCTACGTACTGAGTTCAAATTCCGCCGAGGTCGACTTTACCTTTCATCCTTTCGGGGTCAATAAATTAAGTACCAGTTACGCACTGGGGTCGATGTAATCGACTTAATACCTATGACTGTCCTTGTTTGTCCCTTCTATGTTTAGCCCCTTGTGGGTAATAAAGAAATGGGTAATGTCTCACACACTTAAACAGTGTCCAACACTGTCCTAGAGATAAAGATATTGGAACCTAAGGATCCAATATTTACGGCATCACACAAGCACTCACATGCATACAGTCCCACACACATATAAAGATAAAGAAATACGGACACGCACACAGAAGCAACCTCATATGTACGCACACATACACACACATCTCTCTATCTCTCTCTTGAGTAAATTCATATAGAAAAACTCGTGACATCTACCTCCTTCAAGTGCAAGGAACACATGGTCAGACATACACACACGCACACCCGCATCGACGTATTCACACACACACACACAGACACACATACGCACACATGTATACACACGCGCATATGCACACGCGCATGCACACACACACACAGGTACACTCTCACTTATGCACACACACACAAACATTTACAAAACCACACACGAGATCAGAGGCACTCCCTCTTGTACATACGCAGATTTTCACCTTTCTCTTAAAATCGCACACATATAATCACGCGCCATCTACCTCGTACGAACCCAAGAAACACAATCACACACACACACACACACACGTATGCAAACACCACAAATATATATATATATATGCACGTGCACAAACACACAACCGCACACAGAAAGGCCGTCTTATGCACACTCACAGTTACAGACCCGCAAGCGCTCACCTCCATTTTAAAGACATACCTACATCCAACCGAGCGCCATCTACCTGCTTCGTGCACAAGAGATCCATATTCACACACACACACACATACACAAATACACAAACACGTACACATACATACATACAAAGACACGCACACAGGTAATCTTACACACGCTCAGGCTCACACACAAACAGGCGTTTACCACCATTTTAATCACATACCTACACGCAAACGCGGGCCGTGCACATATACACACATACCAAATTACCTAGAAACCCAAGCATGGTAATCCGTACTTACAAACACTCACACATACCACAAATATGACATCGAATGTTGTAAGCCGACACATTCTTGCCTTAAAATATTGAATTATTACTGTCAGAAGACGAAGTGGGAATTTTCGCCACGAAATGAAAGCGAAAGTTGATATACGACCATTTTCGCCATCTTAGCTTTCGCACAAACAGACAATGAGCCAGGCGAGCGCAAAGCGTTGATTAACACCTCCTGGTAATAATATGTACACACAGAGATAGGTTACTTTCTGACTTAATCTGCATATATTGAATACGGAGGTCTCAGCTCCCAGACTCGAAAATGTCCGGCTATTTGATCTCATTGCAAATTGTTGCAGGTATTCTGGTTGCCGAAGATTTGTTTCGTAATGGTGATGGGAGTAGCGGTTGTGTTAATGATGGTTGTGGTGGTGGTAGTGATAGTCTTAGTGGTGGTGGAGGTGGTGGCTGGTTGTGATGGTGGTGGTGGTGGTGGTGGTGGTGGTGGTTGCGTCGCTGGTTGTTATGGTTGTGGTCTTTCTGATGTCTGCTGTCGTTGTTGCCAATATGTTTGGTGGTGGATGTGATGATGGTGACGATGATGATGGTGGTGGTGGTGGTAGTTGTGGTAGTTGCGGCGGTGGTGGTGGTGTTGGTTGTGGTAGTTGTGGTGGTTGTGTTGGTGGGGGGGTGATGGTGGTGGCGGTGGTGGCGGTGATGGTTGTGGTTGTGGGAGTTGTGGTGGTGGTGGTAGTTGTGGTGGTGGTGGTGGTGGTGGCGGTGGTGGCGCTGGTGGTGTTTGTGGTTGTGGTAGTTGTGGTGGTGGTGGAGTTGGTTGTGGTTGTGGTAGTTGTGGTGGTGGTGGTAGTGGCGGCGGTGGTAGTTGTGGTAGTTGTGGTGGTAGTTGTGGTGGTAGTAGTGGAGCTAATGCTGCTTCTGCAGATGATGATGGTGTAGCAGTGATGTTGGTGATGAATGTAATGATGACGATGATGATAATGATGGTTGTAGTGGTCGTGGTGCTGGTGGTCGTTGTGCTGGTGGTAGTGGCGGTGGTGGTAGTGGTGATTGTAGTAGTGGTGGGGGGAGGGTAGTGATAATACTTCTGCAAATGATGATGATGGGGTTAGTGGTAATGGTGGCGGTGGTAATGATGATGATGATGATGTCGACGACGACGACGACGACGATGACGATGATGGTGATGGTGGTGGTGGTGGTCGTGGTGAAGGTGGATGATGTAGGTAGTGTCCTTTGAGTTGATAGTCATAATGGTGGCAGTAGTGGCTTTGTTAATGGTTGTGGTGGTGATGGTTGTGGTAATGCTGGTGGGGATGTTGGTGACGGTGGTGGTAATGGTTGTGACAAATGTGCCGGTGGTGGTGGTGGTGATGTTAAAGATAATGGTAATTGTGTTGGTGGTGATGGAAGGTGGTGGCGGCGGCGGCGGTGGTGATGGTGGTGGTGCGGGGGGGGGGGTTATGGTAGTACTGCTGCTGCTGGTGCGGCTGGTGATGGTTTGTATGGAGAAGATCAATTCGTGTTAGATCTGATGACCTAATACTCAGAGCATGGGTTTGCTAAACTAACACTTGTGTTATCCTTGAAACGGCTGTAAGACTTCTAATTAAATTATCCTAAATGACTTGAGATACTCGTTCTATCTTGGTTTTTACGTTCATGGGTGAACTGTGTTTTGGATTAACAAACACAGGATGATGTGGCTGCCTGCAATA
>NW_021836481.1:2500-7500 GCF_006345805.1 Octopus sinensis | reverse complement strand
GTATATATATATATATATATGTATGTATATGTATGTATGTATGTATATATATATATATGCGTGTGTATATGTGTGTATATATGTATATATATCTCTCTTTGTTTCTATATCCAGCTCTTTTACTCACTCTCATTCTACCTCTGTCTCCTCTCACACTCTGTCCCTCCGTCTTTCTCTCTCGTATATGTATATGCGCGTGTCTATGTGTGTGAGTGTGTGTGTTTGTCTGTAGCTCTCTCTCGCTTACACTTCCCTATTCCTATCTTTCTCTCACTTTCTCTCATTGATTCCTTTTCTCCGCATATTTCTCTGTTTTAACACAACTTCCTTTACCCTTACTCTTTATTCTGTCTATCTGTCTCTCTCTCTCTCGGTCTCTCTTTCTCTCTCTATCACTCTCACTCTTTCTCCTTTTTTCTCTCTCGCTGTCTCTCCCCTTCTCCTTCTTATTAATCTCTCCCTTTGTCTTTCTCTCGCTCTTGTCTCTTATCCAATGTAATTTGCTTTTTCACAACGACCTAAAAAAAGTCTGTTCCCGCAGGCACTTACTATTTCGATCTCCGTTCCTCAGAATTAACTTGTCCAGTTTGCCATTTTCACTCAAGGACCCTTCTTTCATAAATCGCTATTCCGCCTGTCATAAGTATAACCCCATGTACACAGGACATAAACGTCTGGAGAAGGGAAAACCGCAAAGCTAGATTCAAAATCCTTAATACCAATCCGGACTAATGGAATGTTAGTTGGATAGTTGTTGATCCGTTTTTGTGAGAAAAAAAATCGGAGAAAATTTTTTGATATATCTATTTCTTTACTACCCACAAGGAGCTAAACACAGAGAGGACAAACAAGGACAGACCCACGGATTAAGTCGATTATATCGATCCCAGTGTGTAACTGGTACTTATTTAATCGACCCCGAAAGGATGAAAGGCGAAGTCGACCTCGGCGAAATTTGAACTCAGAACGTAGCGGCTGACGAAATACCTATTTCTTTACTACCCACAAGGGGCTAAACACAGAGGGGACAAAAATGGACAGACAAACGGATTAAGTCGATTATATCGACCCCAGTGCGTAACTGGTACTTATTTAATCGACCCCGAAAGGATGAAAGGTAAAGTCGACCTCGGCGGAATTTGAAATCAGAACGTAACGGCAGACGAAATACCTATTTCTTTATTACCCACAGGGGGCTAAACATAGAGGGGACAAACGAGGACAGACAAGGACAGACATAGGTATTTAGTCGATTACATCGACCCCAGTGCGTAACTAGTACTTATTTAATCGACCCCGAAAGGATGAAAGGCAAAGCCAACCTCGGCTGAATTTGAACTCAGAACGTAACGTCAGACGAAATACCACGAAGCATTTCGCCCAGCGTGCTAACGTCTCTGCCAGCTCACCACCTTATCCTGTCCTAAGTATAACTCCATGTACACAGGACATATTCGTCTGGAGAAGACCTGAAAGAAAAAACCGCAAGCAGGTGTTACAACGTAAGTTTTTAAAGCTAGATTCAAAATCCCTATTGCCGATCCGGACAAATGGAATGTTAGTTGGATAGTTATTGATCCGTCCTTGTGAGAAAAAAAAATCGGAGAAAATTTTTTGGTATATCATATGATACAGACGCCCTACCCTTTAAAGGCTTTTCTCGTCATTGCAAAAGCCCTCACAGACAGAATGCAAAAACGTCCGTACTAACCATAAATATGTTAACCTCTTCAAACCACATAACCTTAAATAGGCTTTATTTGTACAGTTTATATGAAGAATATTATATTTTTAAAACCTACTTTATATACCGAAGTCCCTTGTTTATGTAAATGCACCAACACAACCCTATTTAATAGGCTCTATATTTCTGTTGAATACCAAACAGTGTTTAGCTCAATAAATCTATAATATGATACACAGTAATATAGCCAAAGCAAACTTTTATCGATTTAGCAATCTCAACTCTTCGTTCGGAAGCGCAGATATACAGAATGCAACGAAAATCACTAACCATATGTCGTTATAGAAGGAAGAATTATTCAATATATATCGTTAACTGGTTTATTGTAGAGAAATCAAAACCGATTTTAGATGGCAGCAATAAATTTGACGTATGTGCAGCGGGGTATTCGAAGAACAGAGTGGTCGTAAAAGCACACGACACTGAGAACTATATTTAAATACTAAATCTGAAATATTCGGAAAATGCTGACACACGCATTACTTTATACGATACGCTGAATACAAAACCTTTGATTTTGTAAATGCGAGTGAGGTTAAAAGCAGGATTAGGGCTTCTGTTCATTACTATGTATGCACTTATTATTTCGTAATTGTTTCAAATACATTAATCATATTAGAGTCATTAATCTTATATCATTCTACTGTGGAAATGCAGTTAGGTGCATTTTGTCTGGAGTTGCATTAGCGCTTTCCATTCTAACATTCCTGACATACATTGTCCTGGAAGCTTGTGAAAATCAAATAAACTATAAACCGGTTGTGTTCATATTAGTATAGAGACCAATACTTCTACTTATATCGGCTGCTCCGTAAATCGCAAGGGGTGCTTACGTAACCACTATTTTTCCTATAAATTATGATAGGCGCAGGAGTGGCTATGTGGTAAGTAGCTTGTTTACCAACCACATGGTTCCGGGTTCAGTGCCACTGCGTGGCAACTTGGGCAAGTGTCTTCTACTATAACCTCGGGTCAACCAATGGCTTGTGAGTGGATTTGGTAGACGGAAACTGAAAGAAGCCCGTCGTATATATGTATATATATATGTGTGTGTGTTTGTGTGTCTGTGTTTGTCCCCCTAGCATTGCTTGACAACCGATGCTGGTGTTTTTATGTCCCCGTTACTTAGCGGTTCGGCAAAAGAGACCGATAGAATAAGTACTGGGCTTACAAAAGAATAAGTCCCGAGGTCGAGTTGCTCGACTAAAGGCGGTGCTCCAGCATGGCCGCAGTCAAATGACTGAAACAAGTAAAAGAGAAAGAGAGATACATAGATAGCCCGAAGTTTTAGTGACCCACGGACAACAATGTTAAATTCGATTTGGGACATCATTTGGGTCGCTAAACCGTACTTAAAAACAGATACGGATGTAGGCTTTGCTGCATGGAGCTCTTTGAAATTTTAAAGAGATCTGTTGTATAGGGAAACTGTATACCCCTCCCGGTAAAAACTGGTAGGATAGGAAGTAGTCATTATAAATAGACCAGTAACCGGTCATCAAGAGAGGGTCAAGAGTCGAAGAGTTGAGAGTCGACAGTTCTCGTCGATGTCTTGTGGAACTATCAGCGATAGTAAGACAGAAGAAGTTAGTGCATTTCTATTCCGATGCGAAGTGATACAACGGTATCCGATAACTCGTAAATATTCTGGCTTCTAGTGTAAGACAACAACTACAGTACAATGGCAATCACACATCATCACTTTACAACAGTGGTGACGAGGAAAAACAAATTTACGCGGAGTGAAAAGAAAAAAGATATTACACGGAGTGTTTAAACTAATCCACTTGGAAAATTAAATAGCTCGACAAAAATTAAACAAACTTTTTGAGCAAACATACGAAAATCGTAAAATATGGAAGACTCGTTAAGTGGGTTAGTGAGCTGTAAAAACAGTAACAATAGCAACACAAGGAACAACGAGAACAACAGCAAGGATTGCAGAAGCAGATATTATAACTAAAGAAGCTGAGAACCAAACCGTTGGATACATTTTCGCCTGTCCGTCTAGCAAATTCCGTTAGCGATTTCAATTATAACTCCGAAGAGGCTTACTTTCGAAGATTTGAACAAATTTTTGAAAAAGCATTCCAGGATTGGACGGACGAAAGGAAAATGCGTCTAGTTTTAAGAAAACTAGCGACAGCAGAGCATGAGAAGTATAGTAAATTCATATTGGCACAACAGTGTCCGGTATAAATTTCACCGACACAGTTGAGATTTTGAGTAAATTGTTTAGTGTAAAAGCAAACCGTTTAATAAAAGATGCAAATATTAATAAAAGATGAAGACTTCACTACTTACACAGGCAGAGGAAACAAAGAATGAGGGAGATTCAGGTTGGATATGCTTACTCCAGATTCCTTCAAGTGTTTAATTTTGCACAGAGATTGAAAGGAAAATGGGATGCTGAAATCCGGACGAGGTAATGTCCACATTACCTCGGATATACTTGTTGCTTATTTTGATCGTAATCTCCCCATGGATTATATGGATAATACCATACAAAATTCTGGTGCCTTTGGCGCTTATATATATATATATATATATATATATAATATATATATATATATATATGTTGTTCAAACGATGAAAGCATCTGCGTAAACCATGGTTCGTTTCGTTTTGTTCTCTTACTTTATTATCATCTTATAATCATCTCATAATAATGACTTTTATGACTCGTATTACTACCTCAGTCAATCTAAATGTACATATTTGTTGTTACTTATCATAAATAGCCTTTTTCAATTTACAATGTGCATTTTCATATTTTATCCTTACGTTTCCACGTGTATTTTATATTTTCTTTTCCTAACATATTTCTACTATATATATATAAATAAATATATATATATATTTAGTTCAATGTTATAATTGGTACAAGGCTCGTAATTTTGATGGAAGGTAGAAGTTCACTACATTGAAACCAAGTGTTCAACTAGTACTTATTTTCTCGACACTTGTATGATAAAAGGCAAATTCGAACTCAGTTCCGATAGCAAAGAACCGAAAGAAATTGTGGTAATCATTTTGCCGGAAGCCACAACGATTCTATTATCTTCTTGCCCTGTATATATATGCATTAGATTTTTATTCATTTCAGAATGATTTCACTTCGACCAAGCAGACAACCATCTTTCACAACGTAACCACGGTAACAAGCGAGATAAATTTCAATAAAAATATAACGTTAACCGTTTTGTATTTGTAAACATATCTCTCTCATTTAGTATTTCCAATGTTGATTTGTTTT
>NW_021836480.1:15000-23266 GCF_006345805.1 Octopus sinensis | reverse complement strand
TGGCAGCTTGTTCCACGGATCCGCAACCCGGGCGGAGAAAGCTCCTCTCCTATATGTGTGTTTGTGTGTGTGTGTGTGTGTCCGTGAAATATGAGAAAATTATTGTATACAGTGCTCATGTGCATTATTACAACTAATACAAAAAGTCATCAGGAAGCGTGGAAGTTCTGAAGGCTATAATGGCCTAACAGCTTACAACTGATGCAGGGAGTTTATTCCCTGCTTCAGGAATTCTGAGCATGAAAATATTTACGAATTAAAATGACAGGCGAGTACAGAGCGTAATATTAATTAATAAATAACAAGGAACAGGAGTTACATAATCATCTTCATTAAAACGGCTTTGAGGTTGTTTCACTATCGCTCTCAACAACTCTGGGCTGTTGTACGGCTTCTTAGAGCCGGTACATCTGTAAGCTTTACGTAACTCTTGTTATACATCATACATACATACATACATACATACATACACACACCACCCCACATATATATATATATTTCTATATATGTATGTAATATATATATCTATATATATATATATAATAATATATATATATATATATATATATATATAGTACGTTTAATATTTGTTGTGCAGATTTTTTTATGTGAAGTCGTGTGTTGAAAACAAATATTGTTATATTTCGGAATGGTCATTTTGCCAGTTTAGCCAATAAAAACACACGCACTATTATATATATATATATATCTATATATTATATATTATATATATATATATATAATAATAGGTTTTGTTTAAAGCCTGCCATATTAATTTTGTTTAATATGTATTTATACTGTTTCCTTCATTGTTGGCCTTGTGACAGATATAATAATAATAATAATAATAATAATAATATAATAATAATAATAATAATAATGATGATGATAATAATAATAATAATAAAATAATAATAATAATAATTATAATAATAATAATAATAATAATAATAATAATAATGATGATGATGATAATAATACTATAATAATAATAATAATATAATAATATATGATAATAATATAATAATAATAATAATAATACTAAAATATATTATTATAATAATAATAATAATAATAATAATAATAATATAATAATAATATAATAATTTAATAATAATAATAATAATAATAATAATATAATACTAATAATAATAA
Organism: Octopus sinensis; assembly: GCF_006345805.1. Classification (NCBI taxonomy): domain Eukaryota; kingdom Metazoa; phylum Mollusca; class Cephalopoda; order Octopoda; family Octopodidae; genus Octopus; species Octopus sinensis. The sequence continues at coordinate 22,111 of NW_021836480.1, read as the reverse complement.
TAATAATAATATGATAATACTAATAATAAATCATAATAATATAAAATATTTAGGGCAAAGAAACCATAGTGTGGTTTAATGGCCTACCAATACACACTATGAGTTTCTTTGCCCTAGGAGTCGGGAAGACACTCGGCAAGAAATGGAAGAAAATTTGAAAGAAGAAAAAAAAAGTATATAATAATAATAATAATATAATAATAATAATAATAATATAATAATATGATGATAATAATCATAATAATAATAATAATATAATAATAATAATAATAAATAATAATAATAATAATAATAATAATAAACTTTATTTTCGACAGGTGGAATTAACCGGTAACAGCATTTACGAGTATATCCACCCAGCTGATCACGATGAAATGACGGCGTTACTCACCCTTCCACACGCTTATCACACCCATATACTGCAAGGTGAGCCAAACAGTTTTAATACAATTTTGATTGTTGATATGCTATTTTCCCCTTGTAGTGGATGCCTCGGGTACATCAGACAAGTAAAGGGGTGTTAGGATATTCAATACTTGGCTGCAAACGATAATATACAGTGAGGAGAAGACAATTTAACTCAATAATAGCAAACGTTATTGCAGCATTGACGATGTGAGTGCGATGACATGTTTCAGTTTTATTCTTGCTTCATCAGCCGGGAATCTAAATATCTTTTTATCAAAGTCATGAAAACAAAGCGATCGATTATAGAAATGGTAATCATACAGTAACACAAAGGGCACATGACTACAAATAAAGCAGATTATTTGATATTTGTTTAATGTATCTTCAAAATATTGACTCATGTTGTAGTGGTTGTTTAAAACCACGTAATCTCTTGAAGAATAGACTTAAGATCTAGGGATCTCCTGAAACACTTGCCTAAGATACCACGCAGTGGGACTGAACCCGGAACCTGCACCTGTAAGTTAGATGCTTACAGCACTTAGGTTTCTCAAGCGGTCCCCCGTCTAAGTATTGACAAGACTCGACGTTGCTTAACTTCGGTGATCGGTCGAGGACCGGGAATTCAAAGGGATATGGCCGTAAGCCATACACACACACACACACACACACACACATATATATACTCTTTTACTTGTTTCAGTCATTTGTGTGCGACCATGCTGGATCACCACTTTTTTTTAGTCGAGCAAATAGCCCTCAAGACTTATTCTTTGTAAGCCTAGTACTTATTCTATCGGTCTCTTTTGCCGAACCGCTAAGTTACGGGGACGTAAACACACTAGCATCGGTTGTCAAGTGATATTGTGGGGACAAACACAGACACACAAACATATACACACACATACATAAATATATATATATACACGACGGGCTTCTTTCAGTTTCCGTCTACCAAATCCACTCACAAGGCTTTGGTCCGCCCGGGGCTATAGTAGAAGACACTTGCCCAAGGTACCACGCAGTGGGACTGAACCCGGAACCATGTGGTTGTTAAGCAAGCTACTTACCACACAGCCACACATCGCTGATTTCTATGCAGGCAAGACTGTTGATGAAGCCTCATCTTCTGTGAACATGGCAAATGTACTAATTATAACTTAATTAATTATTTGATTAATGCTATCTTAATTATTTTACACTTATATATCATTGTACATTTTATTTCATTTTTTTTCCAGATATTGAAATTGATCGTTCGTTTTTTCTAAGAATGAAATGTGTTTTAGCCAAGCGAAACGCAGGCTTGACCTCTGGTGGATACAAAGTAAGGTCAAATGGTTTTCGGTGTACTGCTGTTGTTGTTGGTTTGTTGTTGTTTCTTCTTCTTCTTTTCTTCTTCTTTTTTCTTCTTCTCTTATTCTTATTTCTTCTCCTTCTTCTTCTTCTTCTTTTCTTCTTCTTTTCTTCTTCTTCTCACTCTTCCTCCTCTTTTCTTTCTTCTTCTTCTTCTTCTATCATAACCACCACCATCATCATCTGGGTGTGTGTATGTGTGGTATGTGAGTGTGTATGTACATGTATGTGTGTGTGTACGTGTGTGTATGTGTGTGTGTGTACGTGTGTGTGTATGTGTGTGTGTATGTGTGTGTGTATGTGCGTGTGTGTGTGCGTGTGTGTGTGTGTGTGTGTGTGTGTGTAAGGGATTTGTTTCCATCTGTTTTTTTTATTCGATATCACTCCAAAATACTTCGGGCAATTGTTCAGGTCAACGAAAGCATTGTGAATGAAAGTTGGTATGTGGAAACTGTGTGGAAACCCGTCACCGAGAACGCTGTTGTTCTTGAGAGGTAGACTTAATGCATCGTCTGGCGTCACCTGGTCATCACGTGATCTGTCTTATAGAAATTCTCTCTGTCGATGTTTTATTTCTCTAATCTCGATATAAGTTTCTTCTCTATTTCTTAGAAGTCCTGAAAAAGTGTTATGGGCGCTGTCCCTCCTCTCCTGGCTTAGTCCTTAAAATAAACCATTTTAACCAATCAAATTTCTTATTATTATTACATGTTGCCAGCACCACAGCTTCCGGTTTAAGTTCCAAGCATTTCAGGATCATACTCAGAATTCGGGTTCAATTTCTAGTTGCACACTTGTTGCATTACATACGGAATTAATTCATGTGGGAAAGGGATGAACATCACAGCCCCTCGTTTTTCAAATAAATCCTCGGTATTTTTTTCTGCTCAAGAAATTAATAAATTACGCTGAATTTATTGATATTTAGCCCTGGGTAGGTCTTGATTAAAGCACATCTACAACAAAAGGCGTTCTAGCTGTGCCATTCATGTCTTATTCTTCTTTTCAAACATAGTGTATCAAGCACTACGTTAACCAATGTTTCTATCCGGAGTAGTATATCTTGGGCTACATTACCCAATGTATCCGTTCTTATTAAAACAATAAAGTGTTATTTGAGGTAAATTCCTCTGTTACCGATCCATAACAACAGGTCAGCCATAATAGACATTCACCCATGGCCATCCCGTCTGTTTAGGTATAGGAAGGGCGATTTTGTTTAATGTGCTCTGCCTTTACAGGAGACAACAGATTTGAATGAGATTTCATTGCTATTTCTAGCAGATCCAGCGACAACGTTGTGGAGGGTTTCTCGTTAGTTCGATCGATGTTATTTGTCTGTTTTTATAAGTCTGAAGAGCGTCGTGTTTGAAACGAATGCATCCGCACGTAACAAAGAGCGTAGGTGTGTATACGTGTATGTGTGTACGTGTGTATATGTATGTATGTGGATATGTGTGTGTACGTGTGGGGGGATGATGGGGGTGGGCAGTACAATTACAATGAGGCTCAGTGTACACTTTGATACCAGGTGTTTGTTATAGATCAGATGCCGAACGTTTGATCGGTAAACATTAATCCCCTTCCGCGATGATGGTTTGGCGGAAGATCTTTGTCTATAACGGGAACGTTCATTGTCTTTATTTTATCTTACTTTTATTGTTGTGTGTGTTTTTTTCCGCACAACAAACTAAATTATATGATTGGAATATGTCGTCGTCGTCGTCGTCGTCGCCGTCGCCGGCGATCGGACATGAATGGTGGTGGTGGTGGTGTTTCGTTGAGGTGAGACGGGGGTGGAGCGCGACGAGGTGGTGAGTAGAACCTGAAGCTGAGAGAGAGACCTTACACAGAAATTGGTCTCGTTGTTATCGGCTCCTCGTTTGCAACGGGCGGCCCTTTCCGGTGACAAAAACAACAACAATAACATGGACAATGCAACAAAATGGAAAAACGGCAGCAACTCACAAACAAACAAGTCTATCTTATGAAAATAAAAAGTTGTGTCGTGGCATAACTCACAAGCATATAATTATTTATTAAAAAGATATTAAATCAACGCACGTGCGCTTTGTGCGTGTGTATATGTGTGTGCGTGTATGTGTGCACGCGTGTGAGTTCGTGTGTGTATGTGGGACGTATGTATTTACATGTTTTTACATATAATTTTACAAAATATAGCTTACTCAATTAAACTCGGTTGGGTGTAGACATGTACATTAAATACACACATAATATATACATACATATATGTATCCATATACATACATTTTTGTATGTATGTGTATATATATATGTATATGTATATATATAATATATATATATAATATATATATATATATATATTATATATAATACATCAACACAAGTATTAATTGAGCAAGTTTTATTTTTTATTTAAGCGATATATCTATTTTGTGCTCGACTGTACACACACACACACGTACACGTACACACAAACACACACACACGTACACGTACACACACACACACGTACATGTACACACACACGCGTACACGTGGTGTTTGCATTTGTGAAGCTGATAGGACCAAATAAATAAGAAGTTAGACCGACTGATAACAGGGAGGAGGAGAGGGAGAAAGAGAGAAAGAAGTAGATGTGTGAGAGGGGAATGAAGTGAGAGTTAGACCGAGCGGGAGATATGAGGGGAAGAGCAAGAGATAGATAGATAGATAGATAGATAGATAGATAGATAGATAGATAGATAGAGAGAGAGAGAGAGAGAGAGAGAGAGTACATAAAGTGTGTCTCTTTTCACGAATATATTTTGGGGCGTTAAATAGAATAGAAATATTGGTTTTGTGGAATCGAGGTGGTTTTGGTAACAAAGAAAGGCAGAACAAGCTGTCGACTGCTTTCATTTTAAAGTTATGTTTGGGTTATTGTTGCTGTTGTTGCTATTGTAATTGTGGTGGTGGTAGAGGTGGTGGTGGTGGTGGTGGTAGTGGTGGTGGTGGTGGTGGTGGTGGTGTGGTGAATTTTACTTTTGGGCTGTTGTTTCTTTGTTTTTGTGTTTGCATGTAAGGTGTTTTACTTGCCGTTGTTCAGTGTGAAGTATGGTAATTGAATGCATTATAAAGACATTAGGGGGTCGGTGACCTTGTTTTACTATTCGTACGATCCATAACAAATGTCAAAATAATGAAGTTGTGGTCAATTAAGGGAATGGAATATTGGCTGAGAGTAGAAGAGGAAAACAGAGAGAGAGAGAGAGAGAGAGAGGTATGAAGGGAGAGAGAGAGGGAGAAAGAGAGATATATAAGAAGGGAGAGAGAGAAATGGAAAGAGGTGGGAAGGGAGAGAGAGAGAGAGAAGAGACAGAGGTGGAAGGGAGAGAGGGAGAGACAGGAGGAAGAGGAGGAGGAGGAGAGCAAAACAGAGAGAACAACATGTAGAAAGTGGCGGGAGCAGAATGCATAAGTGTGTGTTCCTATGTATATAAGTAGTAGTAGTAGTAGTAGTAGTAGTAGTAGTAGTAGTAGTAGTAGTAGTAGGAGCAGCAGCAGAAGCAGCAGCAACAAGAGAGGACGATCAATGACAGAGAACTAACGTTGGAAGAAAACCAGAAGCAGAGGACGTGTGTGCGTGTGCGCTCACAAGGGCGAGTGTATGTGTATGCGTTTGTGTGTATGTGTGCGTGTGTGTGTGTACGTGCGTGATCTTGCATAAAGGTATTTGATTCTGTAGATGTAATATATGTTTCTATGTAAATGTGGAAAGGAGAAAAGAGGGAGAGAGAGAGGGAGGAGAGGGAGTGGGGGAGAGTGAGATAAAGAGAGCAGAGAAGAAAGAAAGACAGAGAGAGAGAGAGAAGAGAGAGATGGGTGCTAAAGAGACAGATAAGGGAAAAATGAGGGACAGAACGGAAGGTGAAAAGTAACCGGAAAGAGTACGTGAATGTGAGCGCATGCGTGAGAGTGTGTTAAATAACTCTGCGTGTGCGCGTGTGCGTCCGTGTGTGGACGGGATTCTGTATAAATGTGTATATTTCTACGCCTACATATGTAATAGTAGGGGCAAATAGAGTGCAAGACAGGGGGAGAGGATAGAGAGAGGGAGAAATAGAGAGAAACAGAGAGAAGGACACAATGAGTGGTGGTACTGAAATGTCAATCCCCTTGATGTTAGTGTTTCGAGTCCTAGGACTCACAGAGCCGGTTACCCGGTTTCTATAGCGCATAAATGCCCGAGATCATAGGATACCCCCTGGACGGGACTCCAAACCACTCCAGTGTTACCCATTTACAACTGAAAGGACTGGAGCGACGTGAAATGAAGAACACAACGCAACACCGGTCCTGGCTTCGAAATCACGATCTTTCGAGCGAAAACGCGATCTTTTCAGCGAAACCTCGATCTTTCGAACGAAAACTCGATCTTTTGAATGAAACCTCGATCTTTCGAGCGAAACAGCAATCTTTAGAGCGAAACCGCGATCTTTTGAGCGAAACCTCAATCTTTTGAGCGAAACCTTGATCTTTCGACGAAACCACAATCTGAAACCTTCATCTTTCGATCGTGGATGCAGCACCCAAACCTCAAGGCCACACATCTTCCCGAGTAAAATTACGAAGAGTAGGAAACGCTATGTGTAAAATGCGTAGCAAATAAGCCATACTGGATTCAACGATAACCCCACAGTTTCCGACCTTTATTCAAAGCACCGTTCATTGCTCCTCCCCTTCCCACATGATTCTTAAGCCTTTCGAATTCTAGGACCATCCTTTGATGTATCAACCCTATATTGCCTTCTAATGGAACCATCATCAGTTCAACAATCAAAACCCTTTCTTGAGTATGTAGCCAGATCATAACATAACGGCATAAAATTATAGAACATTTTGAGGAAAATTAATACATTCATACATGCACACAAATGCATGCATACATACATACATACATACATACATACATACATACATACATACATACAAACATAAATACATACATACATACATACATACACACATACATACATACATACATACATACATACAAACATAAATACATACATACATACATACATACACACATACATACATACATACATACATACATACATACATACATACATACATACATACATACATACATACATACATACACACATAGCAATTCATAATAAAAAGGAGTACTGGTGGAATGTCCTAGTGAAGACTTCAATAGAATGTAAGCACAACAGGCCTGATATAATGATTTGGGATAGAGAAGAGAAACTGTGTACAGTTGTGGAAATTAGCTGTTCAGCGGATGTTAACATAAAGCTGAAGATCAGTGAAAAAGAGAACACCTACGCTGAACTATTGAGAAATCTGCAGTTACTCT
>NW_021836480.1:0-2500 GCF_006345805.1 Octopus sinensis | reverse complement strand
CGCCTGTGAATATGAAATTCATCTCCATTTCTCTGGAAATTTACATCTACACCTTTGGAATTGTGCATATATACAAAGGATTAATTCACCCTCTCTGTAATGCTAATAACAATGGATAAATTTGTCTTCTGTGAGTATATAATCCCTCATCATATCTATGGAAATTCATATGGATTAGGTCACCTTCTCTGTGATGCTATCAAAACTTTTTTAAAATTCTGTGATAAGACTATACATCATCTTTAAGGAACTTTAATGAACTTTAGAAATCTGTTTAATTATCTACATTACTTCATGAGTATAGCCTCAAACACTAGGATGTCTAGAGAACTTACATGTATTTTAGCTGATGAGTACGGGACTCGTTTATATGCTGTAATCTTTGCAACTTTTAATAAAACCTGTCCTTGTATGAAACGATCGTACTAAAAACCTATCCATTCTTGTTGCTTCTTTCTCGCTTATAATCACCCCACATTACTGTATTGTTAAATCAGTATTGTTTTTTTTTGGTGCATCTAAGTTAGGTACCATATTCAAGTAAATTTTTTAAATTAACTTGAATCTTTATTGCTCTTTGAATATATATATATATATATATATTAGAAATATTGAATTTCTAAACGTCTCAAAGAGACATGAGCGGTGGTGGAGCGATAGAGTGGTTGTATACTGTCAACATAACGTGACAGTCCCGTAAAGGGAATTACACCACCGCTATTTAGCCCTAGGAAGCATCGACGCTTCCTGTTGGCTTTGACACATTATACCTGCGTTCGTTTTACGATATTACGATTAAAACCATCGACCTGTTTGTAAAAAATGTTTGCCCTGAGTTTGCAGTTTCTAAGCCAATTTCGTTCTCGCATTTCCGTTCTTAATTCGCATTTGAAGCGGTAACCTAAATATATATAAGCATGTTATTCTTAGATGAGTAAACGGGAAGGTGTGACGTTCATACTTCATTAATCCCCATGTTCAGTCATTAATCAATTTGAGACGATGTTGATTTATGTTCCTCTCTTCTTTTTCTTTCCGTTTCTTCAGTTCTTCTGAAAGGTCAGGTGACCACAAAATACTACCGGTTCTTAGCCAAAGGAGGCGGCTGGGTATGGATGCAGAGTTATGCCACAATTGTACACAACAGTCGCTCTTCTCGGCCACACTGCATAGTCAGCGTAAACTACGTGCTCAGGTGAGTGACCGCTGCATGGCATCGCTTCATTTTTTCTGCTGTTGAAATTGTTTAAATAAAAATCTATTAGTTTGGTATATGCGTACGTACGTACGTATGTATGTATGTATGTATGTATGCATGTATGCATGTATGTATGTACGTATGTATGTACGTATGAATGTACGTATGCATGTATGTATGCATATACATACATATGTACGTATGTATGTGTGTGTGTATGTATGTATGTATGTATGTATGTATGTATGTATGTACGTATGTATGTACGTACGTACATACGTACATATGTATGTATGGATGCATGTACGTATGTGTGTATGTATGCTTGTATGTATGCATGTACGTACATATGTACGTATGTATGTGTGTATGTGTGTATGTATGTATGTATGGACGGATGGATGGATGGATGGATCAATATACTTACTATGTATGTATGTATGTATGTATGTACGTACGTACGCACGTACCTATGTATGTATGGATGCATGCATCCTTACATATGGATGGATGTGTGGATGTATGTATGGATGTTTTGAGAAAAAGAGATTTTAAGAAAGAGAAGAATCGACGTCGTGACAGAACTGGTACTTTATTTATCGACCACGAAAGAATGAAAGGCAAAGATGACCTCAGCGAGATTTGAACAGAAGGAGCAGATGGCGTAGCGGGAATGATTACCGCAAAGTAATTTATCCGACGTTCAAACGATTGTGCCAAGTGGCCGCAACCAGCATCATGTTCTGCCATTCCTATAATTACATACAGAAATAAAATAAAATAAAATAAAATAAAATAAAATAAAATAAAATAAAATTTAGTTTCTTCTCAAAAGAAACTAATTCGGTTAAATCACGTTGTATTAGCTTTGCTGATTATTATTTCTTCAAAAGACAACGAATTTAACAATAAGGAATGAGCACGTGACACTTTATTTTTTAAAATTTTATTTATTTGATCTTGTGTTGAATCGAAGCCGCCATTTTGTTCAGGTATATCATCACAACTTGTATATAAACCCCTACAGTGTCATTGAAGCTCTCATCACTGCTTCCATAAAATGAGTTGAGAGAAACTGTGGGATGGATTTGCTGCATGACATCAAGGCAATGGCTTAGATTCTCATCAGAGAGTATCATTGATTTTTTTAAAACCACAGTGTCTCTGAACAATTAACGTTTCGTGTTCCAAACACGTGACGAAACTTGAAATATACGAGTAAGATTTTATTCACATGATAAATGGTTTGTTGTGCACGTGGTATTATTGTTTTATATACAAAAATGTCGTTTGTCTCTCGAG
>NW_021836479.1:17500-26997 GCF_006345805.1 Octopus sinensis | reverse complement strand
TGAAGTTTTAAAACAGGGAGAAATATACACACACATCAACATGTGTATGTGTGTAATATATACATGTGTGTGTGTATGTATATATATATATATATATATATATCTATGCACATATGTGTGTATATTTTGTGCGGATATATATATGCAGATATGTGTGTGTGAACCTATACACATCTTAATATATGACGTATATCAATATATAACTGTACGAGTATGAATGTTTCTATGTTTGTGTGTGTGTGCATATATGTGTTGTGTACAGTGTGTGGTGAATATATGTGTGTATGTGCAAGTGTGTGAGTGTGCATATATATATATAATATATATATATATATATATATTATATATATATATACCAAATCCTCTCACAAGGCATTGGTCGGCCAGGGCTATAGCAGAAGAACACTTGCCCAAGGTGCCACGCAGTGGGACTAACCCAGAACCATGTGTTGGTTTAGCAAGCTACTTACCACACAGCCCTCCTGCACCTATACAATACATACATACACACACACCACACACACACCACACACACACAAGCCACACACCACACACACACACACATACATACATATATATATGTATTTAACATAGGTTATAATTATATTCAGGGCAAATTTTAGCCTTTTCTCTGCAGACTGAAAAAAAATGATGATCAAGCTTAATCGATGTTCGAACCTTATTGGATTCTCATCAGAGAACATATATCATCATCATCATCATCATCATCATTGTCAATAGAGGAGAGGGACGGTGCCTGAACGACAAACATCGCTTTCCAGACATTTCTACATTACTGCATGTACTTTATACGCACTTTCTGACAAGTTGTGGTGCACCTGAGCACTGTATACAATAATTTCAGTATTATTATTATATGCTCAGTTGGACAATGGTCATCTCCACCACCAAACTCCTTAAATTAACATCTGACAAGCTGAGTATACCACAGACACCTGTACTCTTAACATAGTTTCCAGCCAGAACCAGGATAGCAGCAGTGTCTGTCTCAGAGCTGTACCATTTGGATTACAAATACAATCTATTCGAGAGGCTTCAACACAGTTTCTATCTTGAAATGTTTGGGTCGAACTAAGACAGGAAATTATTTGAAGATGTGAGGTTCTAGGATTGAACCCAGAACATTGTGGTAACAAACGCTTTAAACATTTGCTCGTATAATGCATACACACACCTCCACACACACAGACATATCTATACTACACATGCCTATACACCCAAAACAAATCTACACACGTGTATATGTGTAAGTGTGTGCATGTGTATCATGTGTCTATATGTATATATGTGTACACACACATATACATCCACTCACACACACATATATACATACACACCAGCATATAAACATTTATATATATACACTCACACACACATATACACACACCAACATATAAACATATACATATTTACACTAACGCACACACCAACATACACACACACACATTCACATACACCCACACACATACACAACACACACACACACACATTCACATACACACACACACACATACAGACACCACACACACCCACATACACACATTCACATACATACACACACACACACACATACTATATATATATATACACCTACATACATATACACACACCCTATATACACAAGCGCAAATCTCCATAGACCAGTATAAATGTGTGTGTGTGTGTGATTTCTAAGACAATGGGGGTGGGGGCATGAAGGCAGAGGGGACAGAGCCCAAAGAGCCAGCCATCACCTCACACCACCACCACCACTCCCAACCTGGAGATATTGAGGTGTTTGATGTACAGTTTGCGGGGTCGGATGTCAGCAGGAGAGGTCATGGTTGGAGAAGGGTGAGAAAGCAGCAAGCTCTGGTGGTGCTTTAATAAGTTTCACATAAAAACTGTTGTTAGGTTTAAAATAATTGAGAACAGTGTGTCATCACCATCACCACCATCATCATCACAGCCATCATCATCATCATCATCACTATTATCATCATCATCACCATCATCATCATCATCATCATCATTATCCTCATCACCATCATCACAACCATCACCACCACCACCACCACAGCCATCACCATCATCATCACCAATAATATCATCATTGTCACCACCGCCACCACCGCCACCACCCCCACCCCCACTATTGCTGTAACCCCCTCCACTTTTCCCCCCACAATAATAATAATCTTCACTTTTTGATGAAAAACTAAAACATCTTTATTGCAAAACACATAAATCATTTTATGGGTTGGAGAGACGTTAGTGTATCTAGGACTACACTATCTAATGTAAGTACAGGAGTTAGTATTGTGGGCGTTAGTTGAGGTTTAGCCCTAGGTCAGTCCTGTTACAGTAAATAGACCTATATCAAAAACGTTCCATTCTGACCATCCCATTTTTTACTGTAAAGTCATTATTTAGTAGAACCTTCTGGAATCATTTACTCTTTTACTCTTTTACTTGTTGTCCAGTCATTTGACTGCGGCCGCTGCTGGAGCACAGCCTTTAGTCGAGCAACTCGACCCCGGGACTTATTCTTTGTAAGCCCAGTACTTATTCTATCGGTCTCTTTTTGCCAAACCGCTAAGTGACGGGGATGTAAACACACCAGCATCGGTTGTCAAGCAATGCTAGAGGGACAAACACAGACACAAACATATACACACACATGCATATATATATACATATATACGACAGGCTTCTTTCAGTTTCCGTCTACCAAATCCACTCACAAAGCATTGGTCGGCCCGAGGCTATAGTAGAAGACAGTTGCCCAAGGTGCCACGCAGTGGGACTGAACCCTGAACCATGTGGCTGGTTAGCAAGCTACTTACCACACAGCCAATATATATATATTTTTATCAAAATAAAAACATGATGCAAAGGATTTAGCGGTACATATGTTTCTGGCTTTTATTAGAGGGTTTATATCAGTGCATATCACAAGACTGCAACTGAGTAGAAAGAGGAGGGGGCCATCATGTGAACAACCTGAGTACGAAATAAGAAATGAAATAATGGTGTGAATTCCAGGGAGAAGACGTTCTAGGAAAGGAGCTGTTGGAAGAAAAAGATTTATGGCTGAGAGGAAACGGAATAGAGAAAGGATGTGTCTGAGAAGAAATGTGGGAGACACATTTAGGGGTGTTGATAAGAGGATCCTGGATGAGAAAGTTCAATGGAACAATGGCCAGGGAATGGAGACAGATTTTGATGAGGGGCCAAAGACTACAGCCTGGCAGAAAGAAGAATTAGAAAGCAAGAAGGTGGTAGTTCCAGAAAGCAGCAGTTTGAAGAAAAAAGCCTTAACCCTTTCATTAGTGTATTTCTGTTGAGATGTTTTGTGTTTCTTGCAATTAATTTTAAATTTAACAAAGAATTTAGTCAAATAACTTCGTTATCATTAAGCTAGTGTTAGGAACATAAATTGTGACTAAGGTTTGGTGGAAGATTTTAATTGAGGACTTTTGAAAACAAGGCATTTGTACTACAGAGCCAAAAGTGGTTTCAGCCAGGTTGGCATCAAAAGGGTTAAGAATAAAAGACCTATCACTAAGAGGAAGCTGAGCAGAAAATGAGATGCCATGGAAGAGGAATTGGTGAGTTGTTCAATGGTTGAAAATCTTCAGTTGGAAGTTGACCAGTCAAGGATTTGGTGTTGTTTGTTTGTTGGATCTACAAGTTAATGTTGCCATTAAATGTTATCATCATCATCATTTAACGTCCGCTTTCCATGCTGGCATGGGTTGGACGGTTCGACCGGGGTCTGGGAAGCCAGGAGGTTGCACCAGGCTCCAGTCTGATCTGGCAGATTTTCTACAGCTGGATGCCCTTCCTAATGCCAGCCACTCCGTGAGTGTAGTGGGTGCTTTTTACGTGCCAGGGGAGGTTGGCAGCAGCCACAATCGGTTGGTGCATTTTACGTGCCACCGGTACAGGTGCCAGGGGAGGCTGGCAGCAGCCACAATCGGTTGGTGCTTTTTACGTGCCACCGGTACAGGTGCCAGGGGAGGATGGCAGCAACCACGATCGGTTGGTGCTTTTTACGTGCCACCAGCACAGGTGCCAGGGGAGGCTGGCAGCGGCCACGATCGATTGGTGCTTTTTACGTGCCACCAGCACAGGTGCCAGGGGAGGCTGGCAGCGGCCACGATCGATTGGTGCTTTTTAAGTGCCACTGGCACAGAAGCCAGTCAAGGCAGCGCTGGCATTGGCCACGTTCAGATGGTGCTTTTTACGTGCCACTGGCACAGACAGGGATCACAACTACAATTTCCATTTGATATTTATTTTGATGTTGATGTACTTGACTCAATAAGGTCTCCTCAACATCAAAATAAATATCAATGGGTGTGAAATGTTATCAGCCATCTGTTGAGAGGAAGTCTGCTTTAGAATGTCACTGCAGAGAGTTGGGGAAGAAGAGGCTACAGGCCCTTCATCCAGCTGGCCTTTGCAGGTGGTGGCCAACTGGTTCCAGGTCTGAGTCCACTGGAAGACCAGAGAACTGTTTAAGTATCAGGTCTCCATATTGGAAGTGGATGTTGCTTACAAAGATGGCTAACTTACACAGCGGTGAGATGTGCAAGAGGAAAGAGAGAGATTTTTGTATGGAGGGGTGGATGAGAGGGTGGATAGATGGACTGATAGAAAGACAGACAGACAGATAGATAATAGATAGACCAACAGACAGACAGACAGACAGACCGACAGACATACAGACAGACAGATAAGACCGAACAAGACAACGACATAGAGACCGAAGAAGATAGACAGACAGACAGACAGATAACAACATATAGATTAGACAGACGACAGACAGACAGACAGACAGACACAGACAGACAGACAGACAGATAGATAGACAGACAGACAGACAGATAGACAGACAGATAGACAACGATAGACAGATAGATAGACAGACAGACAGACAGACAAACAGAGGTAGATAGAGAGAGAGAGAAGGACAGACAGATAGAGAGAGAAACACAGTGACAGAGAAAGAGCTAGATAGACAGACAGATGGATAGATAGAGAGAGAGAGAGAGACAGACAGACAGACAGATAGATAGACAGACAGACAGATAGATAGACAGGCAGACAGACAGACAGATAGACAGACAAACAGACAGACAGACAGACAGACAGACAGATAGATAGGAAGGCCGGCAGACAGAAAGGGAGATAGATTGACGATAAAAGGATGGCTATATAAATAGGTAAATCGGTAGGCAGGTAAATACAACAACAGACAAACAGACAGACAGACAGACAGGCAATCAGGCAGACAGGCAGACAGACAAAGGGGCCTGTCGTGGTGAGGAGATAGATAACAAGATAAAGAGGCGGGAAAATATCAAAATACAAATGGAAGAGTTTCGATTGATAGATCAACCTTCACAAAGATTAATGCTTAACTGGGATTATCTTTATCTCTCTCTCTCCCTCGCATTCTCTCTCTCTCTCTCCCTCGCATTCTCTCTCTCTCTCTTTTTCTCTCCTTATATGCACAAAACATAAGCATCATATACAGAAACACACATATACATAAATATACATTAATATACACACTTCCCCTATATATATTATATATATTATTATATATATATTTCTCTATACCTATATATTGTGCTATATACTATATACATATATATATACATGTGTATACAGCTGTATATATACACATACAAATGTATGTACGCAAGCACACATATATATACACAATGTTTGTTTGTTTACACAAATGTGTAACTATGTATATTGAACACTCAGCTTGTTATAAAGTAGAATTTGAAATGGCTTAAGCAAACATACATACATACATACTATACACACGTACATACTATACATACAATATATATATATTATATATATATACATATATATATATACACAACATATATATATTTATGCATATATGCATATATATAAATACTTATGCATATATGTGTGTGTGTGTATATATATATATAAATATGTAAATATATATATAATATATTATGTATATATATATATATGTATATATATATTATATTATATATATATATATATGTATATATATATATATATATGTATATATATATATAATTTAATATATATGTATATATATATATATGTATATATATATGTATATATATAATCTATATGTATATATATATATATATGTAATATATATATATATGTATATATATATAAATAAATATATATATATATATATATATATATATATAATATATATATATATATATATATATATATATATATATATATATATATACATATATATGTACGCGTATATGTATTTATGTCCATATATTAATATATATGTATATATATATACACACACACTAAAGTAGGTTAGTGTATGTACATATATATATATATATATATATATACATGAATATATATGCCTATGTATATGTGTGTGTGTATATATCGGCAGAAGACAAATGGAACCAGAGAAGAAGAAAAAAACCCTCTAAAAATAATCAAAGAAAAAATCTTCTCCAAGAAACTCCGTCTCTAAACTGAAGAAGAGAAACAGAAACCAGAGAGAGTGACAAATGAGGACAACGGTTATTTATAGCAAAAAGATTCCTCTTTGGAATAGAAAGGCTGGGATTGCAGTGACAGGTTGGGGGACGAGGAAGGGGCTGGGGGGAGTAGAGACATGGTTGGGTGCGGTGGGGTTTGGGGGCTGGAGTGTTGGGTATAAAGCAGTAGC
Source organism: Octopus sinensis (assembly GCF_006345805.1). Lineage (NCBI taxonomy): Eukaryota > Metazoa > Mollusca > Cephalopoda > Octopoda > Octopodidae > Octopus > Octopus sinensis. The sequence continues at coordinate 20,261 of NW_021836479.1, read as the reverse complement.
TGTGCTGGTGGTGGTTGTGGAGGTTGTGGTGGTGGTGAATTCATAATGATGTGACTTTAAGAAATGGTGGTAGTGGTGGTTGGTGGTTGTGTGATTGCTTTTAAAAGAAATAGCAGCCAAATCTTCCTCAAATTACACCCTACTCTCTTATCTATGTATATATGTATGTATGAGCCAATGAGGGAGACCTCTACATGGTGGCTAGACCTGCTAGAAATTGCAGCCAAATCTCCCTCAAATCACACCCTACTCTCTTATCTATGTATATATGTATGTATGAGCCAATGAGGGAAACCTCTACATGGTAGCTAGAGCTGGTAGAAATAGCAGCCAAATCTCCCTCAAATCACACCCTACTCTCTTATCTATGTATATATGTATGTATGAGCCAATGAGGGAAACCTCTACATGGTAGCTAGACCTGCTAGAAATAGCAGTCAAGACTCCTGTTCCTTATACATACATGGAGCCCCTTTCCAACACACAGCTGCCCCCACAAATGATCTCCCTCAATCTTACAGTTATTTGTTTCTCCTTTATCAATCTAAAAACTTCCTAAATGTATTTTTATTCTTTAAAAAGTTTGGTTCCTGCTTTTTATGTTTCTAATTTTCCCTTTCAATGGTTTTTTTTTTTTACTCTTCTCCAGCAGACAACTTCAGATAATTCTTTCTTTTCAACTAACACTCACACACACAAACACAAATATATACACATATATATATTTATATATATATATATATATATATATATATAAATTTATACAATATATATACATACATACATACACACATATTTTTCTCTCCATGTTTCTTTCTGTGTTCCTTTGTTGAAGAGCGTAGGTAGGCTCGAAACGTAAAAGACTTTTTCTATTCCTGAGCGTTATACTAATACATCTGTTTGTTTTGTACACCACCTGTCTTCGTCTTTTGTTTTTTCGTAAACCCTCCCTATATATATATATATATATATATATATATATATATATATATATAAACAAAATTTAGTGGACTGACCACTAAAAGTGGACAGCCTATATGCTAAACATAGATGTCAAATCGCCATTTACCATGAAGAATGTGTTCTCAAGAAAAATCTTTGGTTTTTTGCTGAGATTTTAAGCAAAATTTTCAGGAAGATTAACCAAGAAGATAACTTTCATGTGCGGCAGATGCACATGGGAAATAAACACCATAGATGCTCAGAAAACAGATTCCATCACACTCCAGGGGGGGGGGGGAGAAACTAGAAGTAGTTGATAGCTTCTGCTACCTAGGTGACCAAGTTAGTAGTAGGGGTGGTTGCTCAGAGAGTGTTACAACTAGAATAAGAATAGCCTGGGCAAAGTTTAGGAAGCTCCTACCCCTACTGGTGACAAAGGGTCTCTTGCTCAGAGTGAAAGGTAGATTGTATGATGCATGTGTGCAAACTTCTAAGCTTCACGGCAGTGAAACACGGGCCATGACTGCTGAAGACATGCGTAGGATCAAAAGAAATGAAGCTAGCATGATCCGCTGGATGTGTAATGTCAGTGTGCGTGCAGGACAGAGTGTAAGCACCCCAAGAGAAATGTTGGACATAAGAAGCATCAGATGTGGCGTGCAAGAGAGATGTTTGCACTGGTATAGTCATGTACTATGGATGGATAAGGAAAGATGTGTGAAGAAGTGCCACTCCCAAACTGTTGAAGGAATCCAGTGTAGAGGCAGACCCAGGAAGACATGGGATGAGGTGGTCAAGCATGACCTTCAAACATTGGGCCTTACAGAGGCAATGATGGAAGACCGAGACCTCTGGAGATATGCTGTGACTGCGAAGACCTGACAAATAAAGTGAGTTCACGGTTGTATCCTACACCAGTTTTGCATAACTAGCCTCAGCCCATTCAAAAGTATCTTGGATCATAGGGCAACGTGCTGTGCTTGAGGAGACCTATTGAGTCAAGTACATCAACATCAAAATAAAAATCAAACGGAAATTGTAGTTGTGATACCCATGCTGGTGGCATGTAAAAAGCACCATCCAAACATGGCCTATGTCAGCGCTACCTTGACTGGCTTCAGTGCCGGTGGCACGTAAAAAGCTACCAATTGTGGCCGTTGCCAGCCTCCTCTGGCCCCTGTGCTGGTGGCACATGAAAAGCACCCACTACACTCATGGAGTGGTTGGCGTTAGGAAGAGCATCCAGCTGTAGAAACACAGCCAGATCAGACTAGAGCCTGGTGCAGCCTACTGGCTTCCCAGACCCCCGGTCGAACCTTCCAACCCGTGGTAGCACGGAAAGCAGACGTTAAATGATGATGATGATGATGTGATTCTCCATCTTTGTTTCTCTCTCACTTTCCCACTCTCTTACTTTTCTTTTCTCTCATGGAAAGCGGACAATGATGATGATAATGATGATATATATATATTCACATACATACACACACGCACACATATACATTATGCACATACATATATACACACAAACTCATATATACACACACATAACGCTGAGGTCGACTTTGCCTTTCATCCTTTCGGGGTCGATAAATTAAGTACCAGTTACGCACTGGGGTCGATGTAATCGACTTAATCTGTTTGTCTGTCCTTGTTTGTCCCCTCTCTGTTTAGCCCCTTGTGGGTAATAAAGAAATATACATACACACACATACCCATTATGTACACATACACACAAACACATATATACATACACACTCACACAAATATATATACATACACACCCACACACACACACACCCGCCAAACCAACATCTGA
>NW_021836479.1:7500-15000 GCF_006345805.1 Octopus sinensis | reverse complement strand
AGCGACCCTTCCCATCCAAGTGTATCCTCCTGCTCCACTTAGCCCAGAGCACGAGGATACACATGGATGGGAGGGGTCACTGAAGTGGTCGCAGATGTGACAAAAGGTTTTCAGACAATGGACGTAAGATAGAATAAGAACAAACAAATAGTGCATGTGTTTATATTCCCCCACCCAATCATGACCACCACAAAAAAAAAATGTAAACGATTTGCACGTAAAAGTGCTACCAGTTGAAAGCCCCGCTTCCTGGAAGCCAGCAAGTGCATCCCAAAATACAGCATCTGTTTCAACAGTTTCACATCAGAAATTTTGTAACGCAATTTCAACACAAATTCGTCATCATCGTCATCATTTAACAGCCATTCAAATCAAAATCAAAATCAAACCAAATCAAATCAGATATCAGAAAGCAGAACCAAAATCGAAGTCGATCAACATCAATGGAAGTTGCAGATGTGGTTAAGCGAACCATCTGATCGTAGCCGTTGCCAGCGCCGCCCCGACTGGCCTCCATGCCGGTGGCATGTAAAAAGCACCATCCGATCGTGTCCGTTGCCAGCCTCGCCTGGCCCCCATGCCGGTGGCATGTAGCACCATCCATTCGTGGTCATTGCCAGCCTCGCCTGGCCCTCGTGCCGGTGGCACATAGCACCATCTGTTTGTGGCCGTTGCCAGCCTCGCCTGGCCTCCGTGCCGGTGGCACGTAAAAAGCACCATCCGATCGTGTCCGTTGCCAGCCTCGCCTGGCCCCCGTGCCGGTGGCACGTAGCACCATCCATTTGTGGCCGTTGCCAGCCTCGCCTGGCCCCTGTGCCGGTGGCATGTAAAAAGTACCATCCGTCCATGGCCGTTTGCCAGCTCCGTCTGGCACCTGTGCGGGTGGCACATAAAAAGCACCCACAGCACTCATGGAGTGGTTGGTGTTAGGAAGGGCATCCAGCCGTAGAAACACTGCCAGATTTGACTGGGCCTGATGCAGCCTTCTGGCTTCACAGACCCCAGTTGAACCATCCAACCCATGCTAGCATGGAAAGTGGACGCTAAATGATGATGATGATGATGATGATGACATCTGCGACCTCTTCAGGGACCCTTCCCATCCAAGTGTATCCTCCTGCTCCACTTAGTCCAGAGCACGAGGATACACATGGATGGGAGGGGTCGCTGAAGTGGTCGCAGATGTGACAAAAGGTTTTCAGACAATGGACGTAAGATAGAATAAGGTCAGCCATAAACGAGGGAAGAACAAACAACAGTGCATGTGTTTATATTCCCCCACCCCATCATGACCACCACAAAAAAAAAATGCAAACGATTTGCACGTGAAAGTGCTACCAGTTGAAAGCCCTGCATCCTGGAAGTCAGCAAGTGCATCCCAAAATACAGCATCTGTTTCAACAGTTTCACAGGAGAAATTTTGTAACGCAATTTCAACACAAATTCGTCATCATCGTCATCATCTAACATCCACTGTCCATGCTGGCATGAGTTGGACAGTTTGACCAGTGCTGGTAAGTGGCAAGGCTGCACCAGGACCCAGTCTGATTTGGCAGGGTTTTCTCCCTCTCCTAATGCCAACTGCTCTGAGGAGAGTGTAATCGGTGCTTTTATGTGATACTGGCACAGGTGCCATTGCAGTGACACCGGTATCTGCCACAACGTTAGCATGCCGGGCGAAATGCGTAGCCGAATTTCGTCTGCCGTTACGTTCTGAGTTCAAATTCCACTAAGGTCGACTTTGCCTTTCATCCTTTCGGGGTTGATTAAATAAGTACCAGTTATGCACTGGCGTTGATATAATCAATTTAATCCGTTTGTCTGTCCTTGTTTGTCCCCTCTGTGTTTAGCCCCTTGTGGGTAGTAAAGAAATAGGTATCTGCCACAATCGTGAATTTGCTTGGCTTGATGGGTCTTCCTCTCAAGTGAAACATAATGCCAAAGATCTTGGTCATTGCCTCCATGAGAACCAACACTCAGATAAATACATACAGACATACATGTATACATACATGCATAGACACACATGTATATATCTTTATATATAAAAGTGAAGTTGTGTGTCTGTCTCCTACGATTTAGATTCCTAACTACTCCCACATTTTGCGGTGCAGTGTAACCAAAAGCGGGTATCTTATAGTTGTGATTCATATCGAGCCCTTCTGGATATTAGCGCATGTCTATGATGAGTCTACGATTTAAAAAAAAAATTTACCATAATTTTTTCCCATTTTTAATGCATTTTTTTGCTATTATATAAGGGAAGTAACTCTCTAAAAATGCTTATATGGTTATTTCCCTTACAAACTCGAGCAACGCCGGGCGATACTGCTAGAATACAAATAAAAATACATGCAGATATGCATAAAAAGCATATGCGTAAGTTAGCTCCAGAACCACATGGTTCTGGGTTCAGTCCCACTGCGTGCCTCCTTGGGTAAATATCTTTTACTGTAGCCTTGGGCTGACTGAAACCTGGTACGTGGATTTGGTTGGTGGAAACTGAAAGAAGCCCTTTGTGTGTGTACTCTTTATTATATCAGGTGTGAATTATAAAATTCAGTATTCCACCCACTGCGGTGAGTGTATATAATATATGTCTTAAATGATATTCTATATAATATATATGTGTGTGTGTATATACTCTTTTACTTGTTTCAGTCATTTGACTGTGGCCATGCTGGAGCACCGCCTTTAGTCGAGCAAATCGACCCCAGGACTTATTCTTTGTAAGCCCAGTACTTATTCTATTGGTATCTTTTTCCAAACCACTAAGTAACGGGGACGTAAACACACCAGCATTGGGCGTCAAACACAAACACACACACACAAATATATATACATATATACGACGGGCTTCTTTCAGTTTCCGTCTACCAAATCCACTCACAAGGCATTGGTCGGCCCGGGGCTATAGTAGAAGACACTTGCCCAAGGTGCCACGCAGTGGGACTGAACCCGGAACCATGTGGTTGGTTAGCAAGCTACGCCACACAGCCACTCTGCGCCTATCATCGCATCATGTCTAACGTCCGTTCTCCATGCTAGCATGGTGGAGGTATGCCAGAAGGCTGCACATCCAGTCTAATTGGCAATACAGCTGGATGCCTTCCTAACGCCAACCACTCCGTGAGTGTAGTGGGTTGTACGTGCCATGCACTATGTAATATATGTATGTATGTATAGTATGTATGTATATATATAGGCGTAGTAGAAGTGGCTGGGTGGTAAGTAGCTTGTTTACCAACCACATGGTTCCGGGTTCAGTCCCACTGCATGGCACCTTGGGCAAGTGTCTTCTGCTATAGCCCTGGGCAGACCAAAGCCTTGTGAGTGGATTTGGTAGACAGAAACTGAAAGAAGCCTGTTGTATATATGTACATATATATGTGTGTGTTTGTGTGTTTGTCCCCCTAGCATTGCTTGACAACCGATGCTGGTGTGTTTACGTCCCCGTCACTTAGTGGTTCGGCAAAAGAGATCCGATAGAATAAGTACTGGGCTTACAAAAGAATAAGTCCCGGGGTCGATTTGCTCGACTAAAGGCGGTGCTCCAGCATGGCCACAGTCAAATGACTGAAACAAGTAAAAGAGTAAAGAGAGAGAGAGTGAGAGTGAGAGAGAGAGAGAGATATCTAAGGTAGTAGGAGGAGGAGGAGGAGAGGGAATGAGGAGAAGGAGGAAGAATAATGATAAAAAGAGCAAAGATAGAAAAAATAAAAGACAAAGAAAGGAAACAAAATGAAGAAAAAAAGAAAAGAAAAAAAGGAAAATGAAATTGAAGGGGAAAAAACGATGGGGCAGGGGTGGGAGTGGGGGGGAGGGGGGGAAAGGAAAACTGGATGAAAATATTTAAAAAAAAACAGTGAAACGAAAACAAATGGAAAAACAAACAAAAAAAATAATAAAACTTGAAAAAAATTTCTAATGAAGTAAAAGTAAAGAAGGAAACAGTCCATCCTCGCCCACCCCCCATGCGTGTGTGCACACACACACACACACAAACACACACTCCTGGTGGTCATGTCTTTAGGCAATAAAGAAGACACAACGGCAACAAGAACAACAACAATGGAGGCGGCAGTGGAGGTGAGGGGGGAGGAGATGGCATCACCACCACAACCACCACCGCCACCACCATTGCCACCACCACTGCTGCCACCACAACTGCTGCCACCACCACCACCACCGTCACTGCCACCGCCACCACCACCGTCACTGCCACCGCCACCACCATTGTACCCATACCATCACCACCACACCACCTCACCACCACCACATCAACATCACCACCACCACCACAATACACCACCACCAAACCACCATCACAACCATACCACCACCACCACCACCACCACCACTGCACCACCACGTACCACCACCACCAACAATCACCACCACACCAACCCACCACCACCAATACCATCACACCACCACCACCGCCGCCACCACACCACCACTGCCGCCACCACAACCACCACCCCCACCACCACCACCACTGCCACCGCCACCACCACTGTTACCACCACCACCAATACCATCACCACCACCACCACCACAACCACCAATACCACAACCACTACCACCATCACCACCACCATCATCAACATCACCACCACCACTACCACCACCACCAATACCACCACCATCACAACCACTACCACCACCACCACCACTGCCTCTGTTTTTATCTGTGAAAGTGGGTTTTTCTGCTGCTTATCTGGAAATCAGGGAGAGACAAACTTCTGAAGATCAGTTGCAGTGGAGGAGGGCGAATGTGGAGGGGACAACGATAACACGGCTTATCTCTCTCTCTCTCTCTCTCTCACATTCTACTTCTTCCTCCTTCTCCTCTTCCAATCTTTAGAACAACTCGAGAGAGAGAGAGAGAGAGAGAGAGAGAGAGAGAGATAGGATCTGCTGTGGGAGGGGGACAGGGCACTTCTTTCTCTACTTCTCTCTCTCTCTCACTCACTCTCCTCGATCCTTTCTCTCTCTCTCTCTCTCCCTCATCCTCTATCTCTCATTCCGCTGCTCTCCCCCTCTCTTACTCTCCTTGTCCTTCTTTTTCTCCCCCTCTCTCTTTCTTGAAGATAACATTAGCAACAGCAGTAGTAATCATGGTTGTTGTAGTTGTTGTTGGTGGTGGTGGTGGTGGTGGTTGGGGGTAGTGGAGGTCCAGTTGTTTAGCCCTAGGTTAGTCCTGATCCAGTCAGATCTATAATCAAAGACAATCTTAACTTCTTTATTTAGCTTTTGTTTTCTTAATTTTACTTGTTTCAGTCATTAAACAAATTAAACAAATTAAAATCTCCCAAATAGGGGAGGCGCCTTAGGGTCCTCATGGAAAACCCCACAAAAACCACGGGTGCCTGATCAACAGAGCAAGAACCCTTCTTTAATTTTTTCACAGAACTGGTCCTTTCACACTGGCCCTTCTTCCAGCATTCACCCCCCTCTCCACCCTCAACTTTCTTTTCAAGGGAAACTTGAAGAAGTTGATGATGTGTCTGTCTTGAGCCCTTTCAAACGGGTCCACCATACTACCTCTTTCACTACAGCCACCAGACAAATAAAAATTCTTTTCTTTTCTATTCTAGGTACAAGTCCCGAAATTTTGAAGAGAGGGGCAGTCGATTATATCGACCCCAGTATGCAACTAGTACTTAATTTATTGACCCTGAAAGATATGAAAGGCAAAGCCGACCTCGGCAGAATTTGAACTCAGAACATAAAGATAGACAAAATTCCGCTAAGCATTTCGCCCGGCATGCTAACATTTCTGCCAGCTCACAGCCTTTGTTGAAGATGATAATAATAATAATAATAATAATAATAATAATAATAATAATAAACCAGATATTGTTGTGAAAGACCAAAACAATAAAGTTTGCTTATTGATCGACATGAGCATTCCCTGTGATCATAATATCTCAGCGAAAGAGTTTGACAAACTTAGAAAATATAAAGACCTGCTCATTGAAATTGAGAAAATGTGGCATCTCAAGGCGGTTACAATACCAGTGATCGTAGGAGCACTAGGAATGATCAAGAAGGGAACCGAAAATTATATGAGAATGATCCCTGGCTTACCATCCCTGCAAGAAGTGCAAAAGATTGTCTTAACTGGTACATCACACGTATTGAGAAGAGCATTGTCGATGTGAGAACTATTACTACCCCTGTATTTTAATTTAACTTTAAAAAAAAAAAAAAAAAAATGAACGAACTACTGAGTTTGGTTTAATGGCCTACCAATGTATACTATGAGTTTCTTTGCCCTAGGAGTCGGGAAGACACTCGGCAAGAAATGGAAGCAAATTTGAAAGAAGAGAAAAAAGATGATAATAATAATAATAATAATAATCGTTTTTACTGTAAGCACAAAACCTGAAACTTTGTAGGAGGGGACTAGTAAATTAGATTGATTGCAGTATGCAAATGGTACTTAATTTATTGACCCCCGAAAGGCAAAGTTGACCTCGGCAGAATTTGAACTCAGAACGTAACAGCAGACGAAATACCTATTTCTTTAGTACCGACAAGGGGCTAAACACAGAGAGGACAAACAAGGACAGACAAACGGATTAAGTCGTGAATAATTATTTAATCGACCCCGAAAGGATGAAAGGCAAAGTCAACCTCGGTGGAATTTGAACACAGAACGTAACGGCAGACGAAATACTGCTAAGCATTTCGCCCGGCGTGCTAACGTTTCTTATTTCTTTACTACCCACAAGGGGCTAAACACTGAGGGGACAAACAAGGACATACAAACAGATTAAGTCGATTACATCGACCCCAGTGCATAACTGGTACTTTATTTATCGACCCCGAAAGGATGAAAGGCAAAGTCGACTTCGGCGGAATTTGAACTCAGAACGTAAAGACAGACAAAATACCATTAAGCATTTCATTCAGCATGCTAATGATTCTGCCAGCTCACCCCCTCTGATGATGATGATGGTGGTGGTGATGATGATGGTGATGATGATGGTGGTGATAATGATGATGGTGGTGGCGTTGATGATGATGATTATAATGATGGTGATGATGTTGGTGGTGATGATGATGGTGATAATGATGATGATAATGATGGTGGAGATGATGATGATGATAATGATGATGATGATGATGATGGTGGTGGTGATGATGGTGATGATGATGATGATGATGATGATGATGATGATGATGATGATGGTGATGATGATGATCATGATGGTGGTGATGATGGTGGTGATGATGGTGGTGATGGTGGTGATGATGGTGGTGATGATGGTGATGATGGTGGTGATGATGGTGTGATGATGATGAAGACGATATGTTGTCTTCGTGGAAAAGAGATACTCACAGCTGACGATGACTACGAAGAAGATGAAACTTGTAGCATTCGTTTGCAGCAATTGATGACGATGACGACAACAATAAAAGGAGGAGGAGGATGAGGAGGAGGCCCGCGCCTCCTCCTTCGTTGCCACTCAAGCGACAAACTTGTAAAAT
>NW_021836478.1:20000-23942 GCF_006345805.1 Octopus sinensis | reverse complement strand
TAAAATTCGAATTATTAAACAACGTTAAACTTAGAAATTACAATTCCGTTTTCATTTTGGTTACAATTATGTTTTCTTTTGACACATTCTACCAGTATACGAAGTTTCAAATTGTTTAGTTAACTAAGAAAATCTGGCCTTCAAACTGAAAAGATCCGTCTTCTACTATAGCCTCGGGCCGACCAAAGCCTTGTGAGTGGATTTGGTAGACGGAAACTGAAAGAAGCCTGTCATATATATGTATATATATATAGGCGCAGGAGTGGCTGTGTGGTAAGTAACTTGTTTACCAACCACATGGTTCTGGTTTAGTCCCACTGCGTGGCATCTTGGTTTTACTGAAAGATTCCCGTATATTATTATATAAGTATATATGCTATATATACAAATGAGTATTTGTATACGGAAATAGAAGTAGTATATATATATATATATATATATATATATATATCTATATATATATATATATATATATATATATATATATATATATATGCGTGTGTGTGTTGTGTGTCTGTGTTTGTCCCCCTAGCATTACTTGACAACCGATTGCTGGTGTGTTTATGTCCCCGTTACTTAGCGGTTCGGCAAAAGAGAACCGAAGAATAAGTACTGGGCTTACAAAAGAATAAGTCCCGCGGTCGAGTTGCTCGATTAAAAAAGGCAGTGCTCCAGCATGGCCGCAGTCAAATGGCTGAAACAAGTAAAAGAGAGTAAAAGAGTATATTCCCCCCACCCCTCTCAGATTCACACACTTATTGCAGCGGCCCTTCAGTTTTTCTAAGCCCTGTAAAAGAACTCGGAAAGTTAAGCCTCCAACCAGGCCTTTCGCCAAATCCTTAAAGCCAGGAATTTTCCAGCGCCCCCCTCGTACAGATTGGTATATATGTCTTTATTGCCCACAAGGGGCTAAACATAGAGGGGACAAAGAAGGACAGACAAAGGTATTAAGTCGATTACATCGACCCCAGTGCGTAACTGGTACTTCATTTATCGACCCCGAAAGGATGAAAGGCAAAGTCGACCTCGGCGGAATTTGAACTCAGAACGTAAAGGGCAGAAGAAATACGGCTACGCATTTCGCCCGGCGTGCTAACGGTTCTGCCAGCTCGAGATTGGTATAGCACCGTTAGTGACCACTGTAAGGCCGACTTCGTGCTAACACTAATAATTGTGACGACAGCAGCATTCATAGTATCAGCACTACTAGTAACAGTAGTAGTAGTCGTCGTAATGGTAGCTCTAGTTACAGTAGCGGTGGTAGTAACAATATTAGTAGGGGCAGTAGAGGTGGCAGAAATTCTCTATAACGGAAGATGCGGATTTACATGAAGAACCACACACACACACGCACACACACATACACACACACATACTCAGAGCTTGTTACTGTGTTGGTGGTAGTAGCAGTAGTTTTCTTAAGGGAAGGTGCTGACACAGTAATGGTTACATGCTGATATTGGCGGTGGTGAGGGCATTGATATGGGTAGTGGTAGCAGTAGTTTCCTTAAGCGAAGGTGCTGACACAGTGACGGTTACATGCTGGTATTAGCGGTGGTGAGGGCATTGATATGGGTAGTGGTAGCAGTAGTTTTCTTAAGGGAAGGTGCCGACACAGTAATGGTTACATGCTGGTATTAGTGGTGGTGAGGGCATTGATATGGGTAGTGGTAGCAGTAGTTTTCTTAAGCGAAGGTGCTGACACAGTAATGGTTACATGCTGGTATTAGCGGTGGTGAGGGCATTGATATGGGTAGTGGTAGCAGTAGTTTTCTTAAGCGAAGGTGCCGACACAGTAATGGTTACATGCTGGTATTAGCGGTGGTGAGGCATTGATATGGGTAGTAGTAGCAGTAGTTTTCTTAAGCGAAGGTGCTGACACAGTAATGGTTACATGCTGGTATTAGCGGTGGTGAGGGCATTGATATGGGTAGTGGTATCAGTATGTTATTTTAAACGAAGGTGCTGACACAGTAATGGTTACATGCTGGTATTAGCGGTGGTGAGGGCATTGATATGGGTAGTGGTAGCAGTAGTTTTCTTAAGCGAAGGTGCCGACACAGTAATGGTTACATGCTGGTATTAGCGGTGGTGAGGGCATTGATATGGGTAGTGGTATCAGTATGTTATTTTAAACGAAGGTGCACTCGTTCATACATAGTTACAGTAGCAGAGGCAGTAGATCTCATTAGCGAAGATGCGGTCACAGTGATGGTTTTAGTGGTGGTGGTTGCAGTAACAGGGATAGCGGTGGCAGTAGGTTCCTTAAGCGAAGGGGCGGTCACGCACACAGTTTTACAGGTGGTGGCGGGGGTGATGATTGTGGTGATGGTGGTGGTGGTGGTGGTTGCAGACTTACTAAGGAGTAGTGGTGGCAGTAGGAGTCTGCAGCGAAGTAGTGGTGGCTGCAGTAATAGTGGTTGCGGTAGGAGTAGAAGCAGTAATAATGGTAGCAGACACATACAAACATACAAAGTAAATGGGTCTTCGTCGGTGATCGACGTCGAGCGTTCAGCTGTTCGATCTACTTATCTACCTGCTCATCAAATTAGCGAGTAAAGGACAAGGTATACCTTATACACGTGAACCCTTAACGTTATTCTCCGGTAGAATCTGCATGATAAAATGTGTGTCAAGGTCAGCCCTTTGAAATACAGGTATTAACTACCCTCGTGATGTAGTTCTGATGGAATCAGCGTGAGACGAGAACGGATCTTTGAATTACGGGTACAATATTCACCCACGGGTTTACCGCATGATCTTTGTCTAGCCAGTTTCATCCAGAAAGCTTTAATCAACCAGAAAATACAAAAAAAAACCCCAAAAAACATACATTCAAAATGCTTTGCCAACGGGATCGAACCTGGGATCGTGTGATTGCGAAGCGAGTTTCTTAACCCCCCGTTCTGAGGCCAACTCCTACCAGCTTTGCTACCGTCACTGCTACGTAGATACATACTCACATAGACACACACACAAATACGCACGCGCGTGCACACACACACGCACACACTAATCCAAACACACAGACACACTTTCATAGAAATAGATACAGTCGTCGTAGTGGCTGCAGTAATAGTGGTGGCAGTGGGAGGAGGTTTCTGTAGCGAAGGTGCAGTATCGAGAAATAGTTACATTGGTGGTAGCTGTGATGATGATGATGGTGATGATGACTGCAGTAATAGAGTAGTAGTAGTAGTAGGAGTAGGTCACTGTAGCGAAGGTGCAGTAACCTTTCCTCCACCGCCATATACACGATACCGTGATAAGGGTAGTAGCAGTGGGAGTAGGTCTATGTACGAGAGGTGTGGTCACTTCTTCTTCGTCCCCACCTTAATATTCATAGATAGAGAGAAAGAGAGAGAGAGCTAGATAGAGAGAACTAGATAGATAGATAGAGCTAGATAATAGAGAAAGAGAAAGCTAAATAGAGAGAGAAATAGAGAGATAGAGAAAGAAAGACAGAGCGAGAGAGTAATAAAAATAGATACAGGGAAGGAGAGATAGAGAGAGAGAGAGAGTTACAACCATAGTATTGGTCGCAGTAGCGGTTGCAGTACCTGTAGTGGTGGTGGTGGTAGTAGGAGTAGATTTATGTACTGCAGGAGTGGTCAACTCCCCATCACCGCCACCGATTTCATATAGAGAGAGAGAAAGACAGATACAGCAATAATAGTGAAGGTGGTAGTGGTGGTTGCAGCAATTGTGGTAGTGGCAGTAGGAGTAGATCCATGCAGGGCAGGAGCGGTCGCTTCCCCCATCTCCACCCTCATAACCATAGTGACACACTTACACGAATAGTGGTGGTGGCGGCGGTGACGGCGGTTGCAGCAACAGTAGTAGTAGTAGTAGTAGGAGTAGGTCACTGTAGCGAAGGAGCGGCCGCACGCTTTAATAGCAACGGCGGCGGCGTTAGTAGTAGTTATAGTAGCAACGATGAAA
>NW_021836478.1:0-17500 GCF_006345805.1 Octopus sinensis | reverse complement strand
CGATGTAATCGACTTAATACCTATGTCTATCCTTGTTCGTCCCCTCTGTGTTTAACCCCTTGTGGGTAATAAAGAAATAGGTATTTCGTCTGTCTTTACGTTCTGAGTTCAAATTCCGCCGAGGTTGACTTTGCCTTTCATCATTTCGGGGTTGATAAATAAAGTACCAGTGTCGCACAGGGGTCGATGTAATCGACTTAATCCCTTTGTCTGTCCTTGTTTGTCCTCTCTGTGTTTAGACCCTTGTGCGTAGTAAAGAAACAGATATTAAATGATGATGATGCCTGATGAAATGAACTCGCCGTAAATTGTTTGTCCCTTCTATGTTTAGCCCCTTGTGGGTAATAAAGAAACAATATATATGTTATATACAATAAATTCAGGGTGAATCTTGATATGTCGATTAACATTGATGTAAGAATAAGTTGTTTTATAAAGCTTGAAACACGTGTACCGTGACATCCTTTGTGTTCTGTGTTTTATTTCATTTGATACATACATATATATATTGATAAAACGGTAAGATAACAAAAGAAAGAAAGAGACCTCAATATTATGTAAATAGAGGAAATTTATCTATACAATATGTTACATTACTCGGTAGTCAAGATAAAACTCTGAGTTTCAGATGCCGAAGTGGAAATCCACAACACCATCTCTTCGGTTATCTGGCTATTTGAAAATAGCCAGATAACCGAAGAGATGGTGTTTCTTTTGTTATCTTACCGTTTTATCAATATATATAATATGTATGTATCAAATGAAATAAAACACAGAACACAAAGGATGTCACGGTACACGTGTTTCAAGCTTTATAAAACAACTTATTCTTACATCAATGTATAATCGACATATCAAGAATTCACCCTGAATTTATTGTATATACATATATATTGTTTCTTTATTACCCACAAGGGGCTAAACATAGAAGGGACAAACAATTTACGGCGAGTTCATTTCATCAGGCATCATCATCATTTAATATCTGTTTCTTTACTACGCACAAGGGTCTAAACACAGAGAGGACAAACAAGGACAGACAAAGGGATTAAGTCGATTACATCGACCCCTGTGCGACACTGGTACTTTATTTATCAACCCCGAAATGATGAAAGGCAAAGTCAACCTCGGCGGAATTTGCATGGGTGTATATGAATGAATTCTGAATACGCGTGCATATGTGTCTATATGTATGCATGATGTGTGTATATATGAATCTATGTATATGTCTGCACATATGTGTGTATGTATACATACATATATATCATTGAACGTGTGCATGTATGTTTATGTATGTGTGTGTATATATGATGTATGCGTATTTGGTCGTGTGTGTGTGTATGCGAATGTTTCCGCTTGTATCTGTGTATGTATTGTGTGTGTGGGTATGTATGTGTAATGTGCGATTGATTTAATGAATGTGTTTGTTTTTGTGTGTATATGTGTAAAGGGGAATTGCGTATGTATCCAATTGTTTGTATATATCTGTGTATCTTCGTGTGGTTATAAGTATCTGCGTAGTTATGTGTGTATTTATGTGGTGTGTGTGTGTGTGTGTGTGTGTGTGTGTGTGTGTGTGTGTGTGTGTGTGTGTTATGTTCGCTTGAATTAAGTGTATGTGAATGCGTGCCCTTGAATATATATATATATGTGTGTGTGTGTGTGTGTGTGTGTGTGTGTGTGTGTGTTTTTTTTGGTTGTGTATGTATTTTTGTGCGCGTATGTATGTATGTATTATGTGTGTGTGTGTGTGTATTTGTGTGTGTGTGTGTGTGTGTGGAAAGCTCGGCGGGTTTAATCAGTTAGCCCTGATACAGCAAAAGCGTTCCAACCGCGACTATTCTATCGGATCTCTTGGCGATTGGATACTCGGGGTCGCATGATACAACGAAATTTTGTCAAAAATGTTCAAAGTTAACCATGTTCTGGATGAGAAATTCCACCAGTATACGAAGTTTCAAACTGTTTAGTTAAAAAAAAAAATTAATTAAAAAAATCTGTGCGCCAAACTAAACAGATTCGGGACATCATTTGAGGGAGAATCAACTGCTATTTCTTCTAGGTTTAGGGGACTTCTTGGGAACCCTGTTGTTGCGGTTGCCATTTAGCCTCAGGTCAGTCTCTATTGAGTAATCCTGTGATCAAAGGAGTTCCAAACATGACCAACAAGTCTTTGTAAGGGCACACAGCTTTTTAGGAGAATTATCAAACGTTCTGTAATTGTTGTTTAGCCCCAGGTCAGATCTCATCGAGTAGCACTATGATCAAAGGCGTACCCGTTATTTTTTCTGCCATAGCATATCTAGGAGTACATTATCCAATGTTTTTGTTGAAAAAAAAAAACTTTAAGAAAAAACAGCAGGAGTGGCTGTGTGGTAAGTAGCTTGCTAACGAACCACATGGTTCCGGGTTCATTCCCACTGCGTGGCAACTTGGGCAAGTGTCTTCTACTGTAGTCTCGGGCCGACCGAAGCCTTGTGAGTGGATTTGGTAGACGGAAACTGGAAGAAGCCCGTCGTATGTATATGTATGTGTGTATATGTTTGTGTGTCTGTGTTTGTCCCCCCACTATTGCTTGACAACCGATGCTGGTGTGTTTACGTCCCCGTAACTTCGCGGTTCAGCAAAAGAAACTGATAGAATAAGTACTGGGCTTACAAAGAATAAGTCCCGGGGTCGAGTTGCTCGATTAAAGGCGGTGCTCCAGCATGGCTGCAGTCAAATGACTGAAACAAGTAAAAAGAGTAAAAGAGAGAGTAACTAAACACTTTTAAACTTCGTATACTGGTAGAATGTGTTTATAAAACATCTTTTTTCTCTTGGCTTTATTGAGAAAATTCTATGGTTTGTAAGATATTTGTTGTTATTTTTTCTTCAATTTCTGCAATTTCAACCAATCAATGACGTCTATTGAGGTA
Organism: Octopus sinensis; assembly: GCF_006345805.1. Classification (NCBI taxonomy): domain Eukaryota; kingdom Metazoa; phylum Mollusca; class Cephalopoda; order Octopoda; family Octopodidae; genus Octopus; species Octopus sinensis. Next base: position 14,582 of record NW_021836478.1, on the reverse strand, counting down.
AACAACATTCTGTGCCGTATGAATATGTCCCTCGTTTAAGAAACAGATTGGGTTTATTTACATTTCTGAAGAAAAAAAGATACCCTTCCACCCACCCCTAACCCTAAAACATTGAAATGCAATAGATCGATACTAGGGTCATAATTATGGGTAACAATTTCATATGACACTGCGAGAAAAAACTGCCGTTCAAACCGAAAAGATCCCCTAACCCTAACCCTAAAACAGATTGAAATGCAATAGATCGATACTAGGGTCATAATTATGGGTGACAATTTCATATGACACCGCGAGAAAAAATTGCTGTTCAAACCGAAAAGATCCCATTATCCAATGTTTTCGTTGAAAAAAAAAAAATTCAAGAAAAAACAGCAACGTAATTTGAAGAACATTTGACTGTTATATCTAGCAGGTTGAGCGACCACATAGCAGGACGGGTGCTGAGTGCGTACGACCATAAAACCAGGAACTTCTCAGCACGCCTTCGTATTTAGTTTGTGTGTGTGTATGTGTGTGTGTAACCTTGTTGGCTATTGACATTTAAGAATGCACAGAGTTTGAAAACAACAAAGAAACCATAGATTTTATATACAAACTCATTAAAAATTTCATCTGGTTGTCTACAAGTTTGTCTGTGCCTGCCTACCTGTATCTCTCTCTCTCTCTCTCTCTCTGTCTATATATATAGGAATAAAAATTTATATATTTATATAGGCGCAGGAGTGGCTGTGTGGTAAGTAGCTTGTTAACCAACCACATGGTTCCGGGCACCTTGGGCAAGTGTCTTCTGCTATAGCTTCGGGCCGACCAAAGCCTTGTGAGTGGATTTGGTAGATGGAAACTGAAAGAAGCCCGTCGTATATATGTGTATGTATATGTTTGTATGTCTGTGTTTGTCCCCCCAACATCGCTTGACAACCGATGCTGGAGTGTTTACGTCCCTGTAACTTAGCAGTTCGACAAAAGAGACCGATAGAATAAGTACTAGGCTTACAAAGAATAAGTCCTGGGGTCGATTTTCTCGACTAAAAAGGTGGTGCTCCAGCATGGCCACAGTCACATGACTGAAACAAGTAAAAAGAGTTGAGTTTAATCAGCCGAGGTTTCTGACTGAAGATTGAAGGCTTGTCTGTTTTGAATGACTTGAATGTTTTGAAGATTGAATGACTTGTCTGTTTTCCGTGTTCGACCCTTCGTGTATTTCACGTTCTTTATATTACTCTTTACTCTTTTCAGTCATTTGACTGCGGCCATGCTGGAGCACCGCCTTTAGTCGAGCAAATCGACCCCCAGGACTTATTCTTTGTAAGCCCAGTACTTATTCTATCGGTCTCTTTTGTCGAACCGCTAAGTGACGGGGACGTAAACACACCAGCATCGGTTGTCAGGGACAAACACAGACACACAAACATATACACACACGTACATTGTGTGTCTGTGGTTGGGACGCAAGCTTCCTACCACACAGCCACGATATATCTCAAAAATTTAACAACAAAAAAAACGGAAAATTTTTTACAAAAAATGTAACAAAAAACTTGTAGCTTCTTGCTCATCATTCAATGTGCAAAAGATCATTACAATTTCGTGCCTTTAACGTTGATATCATTCACTTATTGGTGGCGCCAGTGACGAAAAGCCAGTGGGAATAGCTGAAAAATGTACACGTCTATGACGAAAACAAAAATGAGAAAATGAAACAAACATACAAAAAAACCCTGTGCTGCTGCAATATAATATATATATATATATAGGTGCAGGAGTGGCTGTATGGTAAGTAGCTTGCTAACCAACCACATGGTTCCGGGTTCAGTCCCACTGCGTGGCATCTTGGGCACGTGTCTTCTGCTATACCCCCGGGCCGACCAATGCCTTGTGAGTGGATTTGGTAGACGGAAACTGAAAGAAGCCTGTCGTATATATGTATATATATATATATGTGTTGTGTGTGCGTTTTTGTGTCTGTGTTTGTCCCCCTAGCATTGCTTAACAACCGATGCTGGTGTGTTTTACGGCCCCCGTCACTTAGCGGTTCGGCAAAAGACCGATAGAATAAGTACTGGGCCTTACAAATAATAAGTCCCCGGGTCGATTTGCTCGATTAAAGGTGGTGCTCCAGCATGGCCGCAGTCAATGACTGAAACAAGTAAAAGAGTAAAGAGTAAAGAGTATATATATATATATATAATATATATATATATATATATAGATATACGATGGGCTTCTTTTAGTTTCCATCTACCAATTCCAACGAGAAGATTTTTGTTGGCCTAAGGCTATAGTAGAAAACACTTGTTCAAGGTGCCATGCAGTAGGACTGAACCCGGAAGCAAATATACATATGCATATTGTGTGTATGCATGCGAGCATGTATGCCTCAGCATGCACATGTACATGTGTTGTGTGTATGTGTTGTTGTATATTATATATATATATTATATATATATATATATATATATATATAATTATATATATATATGTATAGGCGCAGGAGTGGCTGTGTGGTAAGTAGCTTGCTACACAACCACATGGTTCCAGGTTCAGTCCCACTGCGTGGCATCTTGGCAAGTGTCTTCTGCTATAGCCCCGGGCCGACCAATGCCTTGTGAGTGGATTTGGTAGACGGAAACTGAAAGAAGCCTGTCGGTATATGTATATATATATATATATGTATGTGTTTGTGTTTGTGTGTTTGTCCCCCTAGCATTGCTTGACAACCGATGCTGGTGTGTTTATGTCCCTGTCACTTAGCGGTTCGGCAAAAGAGACCGATAGAATAAGTACTGGGCTTACAAAGAATAAGTCCCGGGGTCGATTTGCTCGACTAAAGGCGGTGCTCCAGCACGGCCGCAGTCAAAATGACTGAAACAACTAAAAGAGTAAAAGAGTAAAGAGTATATATAGAAGTATCTAGAAGTGTAACTTCTGTAACTTGTGTCTAGAAGTGTAACTTTCTAGGTGCAATCCCATGGTCATTCGTGACCGAAGGGGGTCAACATATATATGTATAGATATACACACACTTATATGTATGTATACATGTTCACACACACATACAAAACGTTTTGAATGTGTATACAAAAATGATGTACCAGTAGCTGTTATGTTTCACGTGAGACAAGTATCTGAGGAACCATCTGTTTTATACACGTGAGCGCCTCTGCCAACATTAGTTCGGTTGAAGACAGACTAAATGTGGCTCGGTGCCAAGCCATGGCTGTTTGCCAATAAATACCTGTAAATACAGTCATAATTTTTACCGCCAGAATGAATGTTGGTAGATATATACTACTAGCAGGAAACCCTAGGTACCAGTAAGCCATTCTGATATCACTTTACACGTATATTAATAAATGCAAAATTCTGTCTGTCCGGCTGATAGATCCCTGTATCTCAGTCGACATTTGTTCTACATGGATATGTCATGCCCTTTTGGAACCAGGATGATCCCAGGAATTAAAGTCTACTCATCATTTGTTTTGTAGTGACGCTATACAGCGGCGCATGCGCGAAGCCCCGGAAGAAGGACCATTTGCCTACGTGGCAGTTAGCCGAGGCAAGGGGATCGTAGGACGTTGACCACTAGCGTCCAGCAGCAGTCATTGACTTGAGACAAAGCGGCCGAGGGCAACGGACGTATATTTTCTCGCTGTCCATATATGATAGCAGTCGGCCGAAGGCTTTAACCAAATTGTTGCAGACCACATCTTCTCCCTGTTCCGGACGCCATCTTTGACCAGTGTCGTTAGCATTTGAACACTGTAAATTCTACAGCGATATAGTTCAGCTCTGACACATCTATACCAAAGGGATACCCAGATATACCACTTATTTGTTACTGTCATAAGAGAATAAAGTAGATATATATATTTTACGTCTGCGTCTTGTTGTTTCTGACTGGTAGAATCTGGATTATTAAAGCAACGGAAAGTGATTGCTTCTCGCACCCCCAAAAGGTCCAGAGAAGATATTCACACTAGTTAGTTCGTTACAGTTTCTTGAATACCCAACATTGGAATCTGATTTAAAAGCATTTGGGTTGCTATTTCTAGCAGGTAAGGCTTTGCTGATTCACGTTATCTTGGTGGTGTTTGTCAGATGATGTCAGATATCAAGGGGGAGATAAATGACATTCGCTTCATCAATTTTACATCGAGGTAAGAACTTTGAGACAAACTGGCCAACAATTGGAATTCAATCTGGGACTGGAACAATAGAATGATTGCATTACAGAATTAATTCTCATCCGTCCTTAACCTCTGATCAAACACCACAGGGGCATATAGTCATTAGGGACATATTATAGTTGTGCTGTGGAGGCGCAATGGCCCAGTGGTTAGGGCAGCGCACTCGCGGTCATAGGATCGCGTTTTCGATTCCCAGACCGGACGTTGTGAGTGTTTATTGGGCGAAAACACCTAAAAGCTCCACGAGGCTCCGGCAGGGGATGGTGGTGATCCCTGCTGTACTCTTTCACCACAACTTTCTCTCACTCTTACTTCCTGTTTCTGTTGTACCTGTATTTCAAAGGGCCGGCCTTGTCACTATCTGTGTCACGCTGAATATCCCCGAGAACTACGTTAAGGGTACACGTGTCTGTGGAGTGCTCAGCCACTTACACGTTAATTTCACGAGCAGGCTGTTCCGTTGATTCGGATCAACCGGAATCCTCGTCGTCGTAACCGACGGAGTGCTTCCATTATGGTCGTGCTATTTAGCTACCTTTAGTTTTAGGGCTGCAGGCCAAATTAGACCCCTGCAGGAGCCAGCTTGAGCCAGCTTAAAAGTCCGCATGGAGTGCGGCTTTTAAGCTAGTAAAGAATAATCTTTATGTTCCTCTGTTCATTGCTGCCAAAAAGAGAGTTTGTATGTGTGTGTGTGTGCGTGTAGATGTTCCTCATGCATTCAAAAACTGAGTTGCCGATTTTGACGTATGGGTATCAAAAGGTTCAGTAATCTTTCAGCTACCAAATAAACTTTATTTTCATTTACATATTTTCTACATTAGCTCAATAACCAGCTATAGTTATTTGAAAGATACTGCTCTACAACGACCAGATTTCATTAGAAACTAAAAATAGTTTCACGCTTACAGTTTGAACTAAAATTACAAAGTGTTGCATTATGAGATTGACGATGTGTGAATAATGAAAGTAATGTTTCTCCGAATTAATCACTTCCGTACTAAAAAGAAAGGTGTTTATTATCTATCTGTCCGTCCGTCCGTCCGTCCGTCCGTCCGTCCGTCCGTCCGTCCGTCCGTCCGTCTGTCTGTCTGTCTGTCTGTCTGTCTGTCTGTCTCTCTCTCTCTCTCTCTCTCTCTCTCTATATATATATATATATATATGTATAAAAGCTATCAAATAAACTAAGTTTTTGGCACAGCAACTCTTTTTTATTACTAAAATAACCTTGGAAACTAGGTCGGGTCGCACAATTTTGAGGTCATTTTTGGGCAATATTTCAATTTGCTTCTAATGTTTCACTTTCGTCTGATGTTTTGCGCTTGCATAGAATTCTACTCACACAAACATTTATGAAAACTTACACATAAATATTGTATTAAAATAAGCAACAACCAAATCCACTCACAGGACTTTGTTTGGCCTGAGGCTATAGGAGAAGACACTTTGCCCAAGTTGTTACACAGCCACTTCTGCGCCTATATATATATATATATATTATATATATATAATATATATATATATTATATTATATATATATAATATATATATATATATATATATATATATATATATATATATACATACATACATACATACACACATACATACATACATACATACATATATATATAAAAAATATTTGAACACACTACAGGAATGTAACAACACGTGCTATAGTGATTTATTTTTCCTTCTTTGGACTTTTCCCTTTTTCTTTTCCGCTGAAGAGCTATGGCTCGAAACGTCAAAAACTCCTTTTTTTTCACTGAGCGTCAAACTAATACATTCCTTGTTTGTTATTGTTAATGCCATTGTTTGTTCATTTGATTTGACTATATATAGCTACCTTATATATAAAAGCAATAAGAAATCTCCGAGTGAGGTATAAACAGTAGCTGCACGACATTGTGAAGTATATTTGCCACTTAAATGTGGATAACCCTTAAGGATGGATGCTACTGTACCTTGTAGCCCCAGGAAGACATCTCCCCCAGCTGGCTATTGACACACTATCTGTGCCCTATTAGTATTTGCAAAGGGAAGTCCTCGTTCCCATCTCCAGCCTGATGAGACTTCCCTTTGCAAATACTGATAGGGCACAGATAGTGTCAATAGCCAGCTGGAGGCAATGTCTTCCTGGAGCTACAAGCTACAGTAGCATCGACCCTTAAGGGTTAGCCACATTTAGGTGGCAAATATACTTCACAATACACACACACACACACACACAAAATGAGTGTTTCCTTCAGTTTCTGTCTACCAAATTTACTCACAAGACTAGTCACCCGCCAAAGCTATAGTAGAAGACACTTGCCCAAGGTGCCACACAGTGGGACTGAACCTGGAACCATGTGGTTGGGAAACAAGCTTCTAACCAAACAAACAGACTGAATAATAGGATTTATTCAAATTATTATGGTACACACGTTTCAATAATAGATTTATAATACACTAGCAGCATAGCCCGGCATTGCCCGGGTATGTAAGAGCCCCTAGTAGGCAACGACTAATCCAATCTAGTTCTTCCTCTAGGGAACGAAGGCGCATGTGTAGGTTGCAAGTCTCTCTTCACTCGAATACTTATATGTACACGAGTTCTAGCTGTCTCCCAACAGAAAATGTGTGTTGCATATAAAAAGCTTAGATTCTCGACCCCATGTCGAATTTCGATTTTTTTCAGAAACGGGGGGGGACCTTTTCAAAATTTTCGCTGCGTTAGTTTTGAATTATGACATTGGGCATGTGTGTGTAAGTTTCATCAGAATCGGTTGAAAGCCGTGGTCAGGGTGAGGGACAACCTGACAGCCACACAGACACTCACTGAAAGACAAACTGCCGTTTATATATATAGAGACTAGCAGTATCGCCCGGCGTTGCTCGGGTTGTAAGGGAAAATAACTATAAAGCATTTTTAGATAGTTTAGCCAAAATATAGCAAAAAAATGGGAAAAAAAAATGATTGGAAAATTTTTTTGAGAGTTAAAAAGATGAAGTTGCGTCCCCTAGACCAGTCTGTGGTTCTTTGTGTTTTGATTCTCGACCCCATGTCGAATTTATCGATTTTTTTCAGAACGGGGGAACTTTTCAAAATTTTCGCTGCGTTAGTTTTGAATTATGACATTGGGCTATGTGTGTGTCAAGTTTCATCAGAATCGGTTGAAAGCCGTGGTCAGAGTGAGGGTACAACCTAACAGTCACGCAGAAACACACTGACAGACAAACTGCCGTTTATATAGAGAGAGATGATGAACACACATCGTTTCGTCTGTTACTGAAAGCTAAATAAATGTTGAAAATGAAGAAAAATATAACACTTGTTTAGATTTCAATAAAGGCTATTTTTTTTTATATGAATATATAATTATCCATTATGGAAGCATGTGTTCAATAGTAATTTGAATAAATCTTACGAAATTTTATATTATTTTGTAGACTTTTTATTTATAATGTGAACTGATCAATTAGTAATTAATAAAATTCATGTCGTTTCCATTTTAAGTTTCACAATTATAGTTAATTGTTCGTGTGATAAAATACTTTGATATATCTCAGCCAAATTTATACTATATAGGCGCAGGAGTGGCTGTGTGGTAAGTAGCTTGCTTATCAACCACATGGTTCTGGGTTCAGCCCCACTGCGTGGCACCTTGAGCAAATGTCTTCTACTATAGCCTCGGGCCGACCAAAGCCTTGTCAGTGGATTTGGTAGACGGAAACTGAAAGAAGCCTGTCGTATATATGTATATATATATATATATGTATGTGCATGTATGTTTGTGTGTCTGTGTTTGTTCCCCTAGCATTGCTTGACAACCGATGCTCGTGTGTTTACGTCCCCGTCACTTGGCGGTTCGGCAAAAGAGAACGATAGAATAAGTACTGGGCTTACAAAGAATAAGTCCCGGGGTCGAGTTGCTCGACTAAAGGCGGTGCTCCAGCATGGCCACAGTCAAATGACTGAAACAAGTAAAAGAGTTAATAATAATAATAATAATAATAATAATAATAATAATAATAATAATAAAACGATTAACCAGAGATGGTTTTTAAAATGAGAATATCTGAAAAAAACTCGAATGCTCTCAGAATGTAAAGACAGATGAAATACCACTTAGTATTTTGCCCGGCGTGCTAACGTTTCTTATTTCTTTATTGCCCACAAGGGGCTAAACATAGAGGAGACAAACAAGGACAGACAAAGGGATTAAGTCAATTACATTGACCCCAGTGCGGAACTGGTACTTAATTTATCAACCCTGAAAGGATGAAAGGCAAAGTTGACCTCGGCGGAATTTGAACTCAGAACGTAATGGAGGCCGAAATACCTATTTCTTTACTGCTCACAAGGGGCTTCACACAGAAGGGACAAACAAGGACAGACAACCAGATTAAGTCGATTACATTGACCCCAGTGCGGAACTGGTACTTAATTTATCAACCCTGAAAGGATGAAAGGCAAATCCGACCTTGGCGGAATTTGAACTCAGAATGCTGAGAACTAAAACAAATACCACAATGCACCAAATCTTGCAATTCACCCAATCCACCACCTTGATTGGTAACATTTAGCTTTTAATTAAACCTCTATTCATAAAAGGAAAAAAAAAAAAGCATTGTTGTTGTCGGTAGGATTTGAACTCAGAACATAAAGTGTTTGAATAAACACCATATGTCACTCTGTCCAATGCTCATAAGACTCTACCAAACTGCCACACTCGACTTGAATTTTCTTAACTAGCTGTGTCCTAGTTTATGGAAGACCAGTTTCTCACGGTCTGTGTGGAGGTGACAGTTAAGTTATATATATTTATACAAATGACCCAATTATTGTAGGGATATCAAACCCAAACTTGTGTCAGTTGTTAAGGAAGTGTCTGCATATTTCACATTAGTTTAGCATTGATGAGTTCTATACTCTTTTACTCTTTTACTCTTTTACTTGTTTCAGTCCTTTGACTGCGGCCATGCTGGAGCACCGCTTTTAATTGAGCAATTCGACCCCGAGACTAATTCTTTTGTAAGCCCAGTACTTATTCTATCGGTCTCTTTTGCCGAACCGCTAGGTAATGTGGACATAAACACACCAGCATCGGTTGACAAGCAATGCTAGGGGGACAAACACACCACACACAAACATATACACACACACACATATATATATACACATATATACGATGGGCTTCTTTCAGTTTCCGTCTACCAAATCCACTCACAAGGCTTTGGTCGGCCTGAAGCTATAGTAGAAGACACTTGCCCAAGGTGCCACGCGGTGGGACTGAACCCGAAACCATGTGGTTGGTAAGCAAGCTACTTACCACACAGCCACTCCTGCGCCTATATTTATTAGTTTTTAATATTATTTAGAGCCTTTGGTAAGGTGACGAGCTAGCAGAAGCATTAGCATGCCGGGCGAAATGCCTAGCAGTATTTCATCTGCCATCACGTTCTGAGTTCAAATTTCACCGAGGTCGACTTTCCCTTTCATCCTTTCGGGGTCGATAAATGAAGTACCAGTTACGCACTGGAGTCAATATAACTGACTTAATCACTACCACAAATTTCAGGCCCTATGCTTTCAGTAGAAAGAAATATTTAATACCTTTGGTAATGTCAAACAAATTGTATGGTGGTCTGCATGCTACGTCTGACTCCACTATAACGCAACTTTGCTGCAGTTTTCTTGTTAAATGTGGGTTCGAATGTAAGTTAATGCCTGCGGTCTGCCTGATAATGAGTCATGTCTCATGTGGTCTGCTTCTCGAAGAAGGTTACCCATACCTGCTATGTGGAATGGCATCACAATTCTTCACCAAGGTCTACAAAGTTCAAGATCGGTAGCTGCTACACACATTTTTTTTCTCTCCTTGTTTCTTTGTGTAGAAGAGCATAGGCTCAAAACGTAAAACACTTTTTCAATTCCTGAGTGTTAAACTAATACATCTGTTTGTTTTCTACACCACCTGTCTTCGTCTTTTGTTTTTTTTTCGTAAATTCTCCCTATAGTGGTAAGTAGCTTGTCTACCAACCACATGGTTCCGGTTTCAGTCTCACTGTGTGGCACCTTGGGCAAGTGTCTTCTACTACAGCCTCAGGCCGACCAAAGCCTTGTGAGTGAATTTGGTAGACAGAAACTGAAAGAAGCCCGTCGTATATATGTATATATATATATATATATATATATATATATATATATATGCGTGTGTGTGTTTGTGTGTCTGTGTTTGTCCCCCTAGCATTGCTTGACAACCGATGCTGGTGTGTTTATGACCCCGTTACTTAGTGGTTCGGCAAAAGAGACCGATAGAATAAGTACAGGGCTTACAAAAGAATAAGTCCCGGGGTCGAGTTGCTCAATTAAAGGCGGTGCCCCAGCATGGCCGCAGTCAAATGACTGAAACAAGTAAAAGAGTAAAAGAGTAAAAGAGTATAGAAAATCATACACAAATGTACCCCCTGGTTTTATTTCCTCGTAACTTCTAGAAAAAGGTCAGGGTGACTTCTTTGGTGGATAACAAAGGTGTCATTCTCATTGATTTTCTGAAACGTGGCTGTTCCGTGAGCAGCGAGTGATGCACTGGAACACTAAAATAGCTCAGAGAAGCCATTTGAAGGAAGAGATCGAACAAGAATCTAAAAACGATTTACATTCACCATCTAAGTCTTAAAAAATGCGTTATGTGGCCGCTTATCTCCTTGCCACCCTTGGGGTTGTGAAACAGCCCACTGAAGCTGATTTGGAGAAGATTTTAGGCAGCGTTGGTATTGAGGCCGAAGCCAGTAAAATGAAGAAAGTCATCTCACAGCTTAAGGACAAAGACCCAGCCACCCTCATTAAAGAAGGTAATTTTGGCTCTGCCACATTTATTTGTTGTTGATATTGGCATGTAAAACGCACCCACTACACTCATGGAGTGGTTGGCGTTAGGAAGGGCATCCAGCCGTAGAAACAACTGGGCCTGGTGCAGCCTTCTTGCTTCCCAGACCCTAGTTGAACCGTCCAACCCATGCTAGCATGGAAAGCGGACGCTAAACGATGATGATGATGACATTGCATAAGCAGGTACGTTTTTGGCAACAGATCAAGCATTCAGAAAATTCGGCCGATCAACGTCCTCCTGTCCACCGCGTAGCCCGGATTTGGTGGCCTCCGACTTCCACCCAATCAGCCCAATGAAGGACAGTCTTCGAAGGCAATGATTTAGTGATGCAAAAGCGGTGGAAATGACTATGAAGAAGTAGGTACAATAGAATATATACTCTTTTATTCTTTTACTCGTTTCAGTCATGTGGCTGCGGCCATGCTGGAGCACCGCCTTTTGGTCGAGCAAATCGCCCCCGGGACTTATTCTTTGTAAGCCTAGTACTTATTCTATCGGTTTCTTTTTGCCGAACTGCTAAGTTACGGGGACGTAAATACACCAGCATCGGTTGTCAAACGATGTTGGGGGGACAATCACAGACACACAAACACACACACATGCATATATATATATATATATATATATATATATATATATACGATGGGCTTCTTTCAGTTTCCGTCTACCAAATCCACTTACAAGGCCTTGGTCGGCCCGAGGCTATAGCAGAAGACACTTGCTCAAGGTGCCACGCAATGGGACTGAACCTGGAACCATGTGGTTCGTAAGCAAGCTACTTACCACACAGCCACTCCTACGCCTATATCTGAATTTTTTTCAAAGCGGATTTGAAGGTTGGCTTCTACGATGGTGCAAATGCAACACTTGTCATGGTGACTAAGTTGAGAAGAAGTGTCTTTACATAGAGGAAAAGTTACTCGACAAATCCGTGCTGTTTGAACCAGCCATATCATGTAATGCAACAATAATAATAATAATAATGAAATTAATTGTATACAGTGCTCAGGTGCACCACAACTTGTCAGAAAGTGCATATAAAGTACATGCAGTAATGTACAAATGTCTGGAAAGCGAACAATTTATGAGTCAGATACATGCTTGTGTGTGTATGGAGGGGAGAAAATCAGGTGTAGTGTTGGCGAATCTCAGGAAGCATGGAAGTTTTGAAGGATGTAGTGCTCCGACAACTAACAACTGATGCCGGCAGTTTGTTCCATGCTTCAGTGTGTGTATGGAGGGGAGAAAGTCAGGTGTAAGTTTTGGTGAATCTCAGGAAGCATGGAAGTTTTGAAGGATGCAGTGCTCCGACAACTAACAACTGATGCCGGCAGTTTGTTCCATGCTTCAGCAACTCTCAGCGTGAAAAAATGTTTCCTGAAGTCATGGGAGCTGTGCTGTTTTCTGACTTTGTAAATATGTCCACGGGTGTTAGATGGGTGGAGTTTGAAAAGGTGCTCAGAGTTATTGTTTGTAAGATGGTTAATAATTTTATGGGTGTCTGCCAAGTCAGCTGCCAGACGTCGGAGTTTCAATGTGTCCATGCCCAGGGAAGTAAGGCGTTCAGGATATGGCAAATGCCTGAAACCTACTTTTGCTTTACTTTTGGTATAGAACTGAGCTGGCACTTCATTGTTTATGACGATGAGGTCTCCAGTTGATTTAATCAATGGAACAGCCTGCTCGTGAAACTAACATGCAAGTGGCTGAGCACTCCACAGACACGTGGACCCTAAATGTAGTTCTCAGGGAGATTCAGCATGACACAGAATGTGACAAGGTCGACCCTTTGAAATATAGGTACCACTCACTTTTGCCAGCTGAGTGGACTGGAGTAAGATGGAATAAAGTGCCTTCCTCAAGGACACAACCTGTCGTTGGGAATTGAACTCATGACCTTACGATCATGAGCCGAATACTCTTACCACTAAGCCATGCACAGTCACACTTTCGGTATAACACTAGTACACATACACAAGCATGCAGACACACATACGCACACACACACACAATTGTATTAATGAAGTCAGACCCGAATAATGTCATTTTGAGATAATTTAATATGTACATTTCGGGTCTGCATAATATATAATAGGAAATGCATCCATTACGTAAGATCATTCTCAGTTAAAACATTTCAGCATACAAACCAGTTGATGGAAATATTTCAGTTTATATGCTCTGAAAATATTTCCATAAACTTCATCATATTTTGAAATGTTTTAACTGAGGAAGAGCTTACATAATGGATGCATTTCCTAGTATATATAACACACCCGAAATGTACATATTAAATGATCTCAGAATAACAAGGAAAGTATTTGGAGAAAATTTCATTAAAAAACATATCCATTTTTCCAAAAGTTTTGAGGATCAAAGCTGACACGTGTGAATTTTCCTGAAACTCCTCGGAAAACATTCTTCAATACAAATTCTGACATAATCGTAATCTACACAATCTGAAGCGTATTTGTAGGAAATTTCATTCAAAAATATCCATTTTCCTGGAAGTTATGAGGACACAAAGCCAACTCGTGTGAATTTTCCCAAACTTCATTTCCCACCCATAGAAACCATTTTTTCACAATAAATTCTGATATAATCGGGATCTACACCACTGAAAGCATATTTTTAGAAAATTTCATTAAAAAATATCCATTTTTCTAGAAGTTATGAGGAAATAAAACCAGGGTGTACATTTGTGTATGATTTTGTATAGGGAGAATTTACGAAAAAAAAACAAAAGACAAAGACAGTTGGTGTACAAAACAAACAGATGTATTAGTATAACGCTCAGGAATAGAAAAAGTCTTTTACGTTTCAAGCCTACGCTCTTCTACAGAAAGGGACACAGAAAAAACAAGGAGAGAAAAAAATGCGTGTAGTGGCTAACAATCTATCATGGCGACTGATATAATATATATATATATATATATAGGGCGAGTTTACGAAAAAACCAAAAGATGAAGACAGGTGGTGTACAAAACAAACAGATGTATTAGTATAACGCTCAGGAATTGAAAAAGTGTTTTACGTTTCGAGCCTATGCTCTTCTACAGAAAGAAACAAGGAGAGAAAAAAAAATGTGTGTAGTAGCTACCGATCTATCATGGCGACTATGATTTTGTATGCATTGAATGGCTATGGAGATCTAGATTTACAGCGGAAATATTTCAGAATTTGTGCCATCGTCTGTCGCGTACATCACTCAAGAATTCTGTCCCACGATTGGACCCCTTCTGGTATGGTTATAGATTCCTATTTTACTCTGCTGGACCTCAATAGCCATTCGATTCCAAGTCCAAAAATGGTTGAGAATCACTGAATTAGAGAAAGGTGATTTCTTTAAAATGAGTTATCTACGAGGGGATGCTGGAAAGTTCTAGGCTGCGAAAGGCCTGGTTGGAGGCCCTAACTTCGAAGTTCTTTAACAGGGCTTAGCAAAACTGAAGGGCCGCTGCAATAAGTGTGTGAATCTGAGAGGGGAATATGTTGAATAAAATCATAATTAACTAAG
>NW_021836477.1:0-24035 GCF_006345805.1 Octopus sinensis | reverse complement strand
TTACAATCAACACATTTTTGCCAACGAGTTTGTTTATTCCAATAACATAAAAATCTGGAGTTCTGGAGCTGATGAACTCTTTGAATCCACTTTCAGCAACGGTTTGATTTTTGAACTCCTTCTCTCACAGGAAACCATCAAGGTGCCTGAAAAAGTGGTAGTCGGTAGGAGAAAAATCTGGGGAATAAGCTGGATGGGGAAGAACTTCGTAGTCAAGTTCCTTCAACTTCTGGAGCGTCATTAGTGAAACGTGTGGTCAAGCATTGTCATGAAGAATGATTGGCACTCTTCTGTAGACCAGTCGGATACGGAGGAGTAGCAGCCTTTCGTTCACTTTGGCAATTTCATGGCAATGTGTTTCTGCAGTAATGGTTTTTCAGGGTTTTAAGAAGTTATAGTGGATTAGTCCAGCAGTATACTACCAAACAGTCACCATAGCCCTCTTTTTGAAGAGCTTGGGTTTAGAGAAGGTTTTCGGTACTTCATTTTGGTCCAACCACTGCGAAGAATACTTTTTTATTATTGTACAGAATCCACTTTCCATCGCAAGTTACAATACGGTCGAGAAATGGATCTATCTAGTTTACGGAGAAGCGACGAGCAAATTTCGTAACTGTGCATTTTCTGATTTTCTTTCAAATCGTGTGGTACCCATTTATCGAGCTCTTTTGATTTTCCGATCGCTTGCAAATGATTGCAGGCAGTTTTCTGGCTAACTTGAAGATATTTTGCCAGTTCACGAGTGGTTTTACGTGGATCTTTCTCTATGACGGTCAATTAAATACCGTCATTGAAAAAGATCCACAGATGGGCGTCCACTACGCTCACGATCTTCAAGGCTCAGGTCTCTGCGAAATAGTTTAAACCATTTTCGAGCTGACCACTTACTGGTCATTTCTTCACCAAACGTTTCGTTGATATCACAAGCAGTTTCAGCTGCTATACGTCCTTTCTTGAAGTTGAATATCAAAATTGTTCGAATATTGTGCTTGTGAAAAAAAATCCAAGTCTATATCAGTATTAAAATTCAAAACACTGGTACAAATTCTTCATGGTTCAAAACGTTGCTTACTTTTTACTCAACCTGATAGAAATAGTAGCTATATCTCCTTCAGACTACACTTTACCGTCTTAAAGGAGTAATAACTCGCATGATAATGTAATAATAGAGCATTAGAGACTGTAACTGTAATTCTAAACGGGATGGTCATGACTAGATTAGAAAGCCTTTGATCATGATTGTATAAGAAATCGGAGGAAAAAGATAAGCTAGGACTCACATTTGAAATACAGTGATTTTAACAACATTTGACTATCTGAGACTATCTACGCAATTTGTAAACAGAAACTCCTATGAATATTCGAAACACCCAAAAATAACCAAACTGAGTTAAAAGCCAGATTCAATCCTGCATTGTATTTTCCATTTTTTTATCTAGAATGTAAAATCACCCGATTTTATTAAAAGTACCTTACCTGTCAGTTGTAATATTTTTTATATAACCGTACATACCTGCATGGGAATCAGTGGATCTAAGATCGTCAGCATATTATTTCACATCCGAGTGTAGACGAACGTATTACATATGATTGTACACATGTATATTTCATTCAACACTGCTTCGTGCGCTATCAATCAGTTAATTAATTCTACCTTAACAAAACTTTGCGGTCATCCCATAAGTTCTGTCCGATTTTACCTTTTTTAAAAATTGAATGAAATTTAATAGTATTTTAGAATGTCTAATAGAATTAAAAATTATTTTTATGCATTTGTGTACATTTAAACTAATTAAATATTATTTTACAGAATAATAGTTTTTAATTTTATTTGATTAAAACCCTTTCTAACATGGAAGTATCCAAAGAGCATTTAAGGCACTTAATGCTTTATGAGTACAAAAAAGGAAATTCTGCAGCCGAAGCAACTCGAAATATACACTCAGTTTATGGGAAAGAATGCTTGAATGAAAGAACTTGCAGAAGATGGTTTGCAACATTCAGAAGTGGAGATTTTAGCCTTGAAGATGAAGATCAAACAGGACGTCCAGTTGAGTTTGATGATAAGCTCCTTGAGGCATTACTTGAAAAACAAAACCCTGCATTATCAGTTGAAGAATTGGCAATAAAGCTTAGTTCAAACCATACGAGTGTTCATCGTCATCTTCAAGCACTTGGAAAGGTTCCCAAACTTGGAAAATGGGTGCTTCATCAATTTTCCGAAAGCAACCGCGAATCCTGTTTTGACATCTACTCTTCTCTCCATTCTTGCGAACTCATTTCACCTCTTTTGGATAGACTTGTGACTGGTGGCGAAAAATGGATCTTCTATCGATATGTTAAACGTCGTAAAACAGTTGCTTGGTAAAGGAGAAAAAGCTCAACCACAACCGCGAAGGAAACTTCATGGGAAAAAGGTTCTTCTCTCTATCTAATGGGATTGCAAAGGAGTAATTCACTTTGAATTGTTACCGCCTGATGCAACAAACAATGCTCAAGTCTACTGCCAGCAATTAGAGAATTTGAACCAAGCTTAAAAGAAAAAAGACCCGCTTTAGTGAATCGAAAAGGAGTGATGTTTCATCAGGATAATGCGCGACCCCATACTGCAAAGATCACATCACAGAAGATCGAAAAGTTTGGTTGGGAAAAAATTCCTCATCCACCTTATTCTCCCGACCTTGCTCCTTCAGACTACTATTTGTTTCGTAGTTTACAGAATCATTTGGGGGACATAACTTTCGCAAGCCAGGAGGAGGTCGAAACTGACATTTCAGAGTTCTTCGCTTTGAAACCATGAAGAGTTTTATATTGATGGGATTAAAAAGCGTGTAAATACAAGAAAGGAAGTCATAGATAATCAGGGAGAGTACCTTGATGATTAAATTTCAATTAGATATAACATTTGATCACTTGTTTTCTTTATTCAAAATTCGAACAGAACTTATGGGAAGACCTGATTATATATCTATGTATACATATATATATATATATATATATATATACAGGGTGTCCCCCCAAAATGTATACATATAGTGGTTCGACAAAAGAGAACGATAGAATAAGTACTAGGCTTGCAAAGAATAACAAATTTACAATTATTTACGTGTGTATACATTTTTTGGGGACACCTGTATATATATATATATATATATATATTATATATATATATATATATATATATATATATATATATATATATATAATAACTGTTATTACAGATCGTGAACTAACCAATTCGGGTTTCAGAGCTGATGAAGAGTACTTTGCGAAAACGCCTACTTCTTACGAACCACTGACTTCTTCATAATCGTGACTTGTCTATGAAGAGATGTTCCTTTCAAGACTATTTCCGAAGCGAATGGTTTTCCCACGTCTGGGTAACAGGGACATGTTAAAAGTAATTGTACAAGTATATATTTCACTAAACGCTTCTTCGTGCGCCGTCATTTAATAATATCACTTCCACTATTCCACTGTGTTTTATGCCTATAATTAACTTATTACATCAGAATCTAAACTCATATAATTATAAAATTCGGGTACATAGGTCGAAGCCAAAGAAATTAATCTAGACACTTTATTATGATAACTAGTGAGATCACATTAACTTACGTTTAAATAAACAAATGCATCTTTGAAAAAAATGTGTACCATATCCATTAAGCATAGTCTGTCCATTAACCGCCTGTATAAGTCATATGTAAAATAAACAGCCATATACGCAGAAAAAATGTATGTGTGTGTAAACATATATGATACATACATACATATATACACACATACAAAATCAAAGAGAAAGAGGATAACAACGGACTACTGCAGTGAAACCTTCAGCTTCTATACGTAGATTATAAATTCCCACATTTATACAAACAATGAGTGGTCCTCTTAGTTATGTTAGTAAATACCTACGTTCCAATCTGGGGAAAGCTGGGGCTTTCAGAAAAAGAAATTAACCACCGCACGCATTACAAATAGAGTTTGTAAGCGGAACCGTATAAATATGCAAAACTTTCATCAAGTTCAACATGTGGCTTGGTTTTGGTTCTCTACATATATACCGACGATGGAGCATTGTCTCATTGCAAGAAACCAGATCTTTCTTTTTTGCACATGGATATACTTTCTTCTTTGTATTCTATTTTTTACTTCAGTCATTAGACTGCGGCCATGCTGAGGCACTGCCTTGGAGAATTTTCAGTCGGATGAATCGATCCTGATACTTTCATTTTAAAGTCTCATACTTATCCTATCGGCCTCTCTCGTGGAATCGCTAAGTTACGGAGACACAAACACACCAATACTGGTTGTCAAGCAGTGACAAACACAGACACAAAAACGCATAGCTAATTTCCAAAACTATGCTCATGTTTGTATGTATATCTTTTATATTTTTTAATCATGTATATATGTATGCATGTATATATGTATGTAAGTATGTATGTATGTGTATATGTATGTATGTATGAATGTATGTATGTATGTATGCATGTATGTATGTATGTATGTATGTATGTGTGTCTCCGAGCGCATGAGCGCAGGCGAGGCTGTGTGGTAAGCAGTTTGTTTTCCAGTCACATGGCCCTGGGTTCTTTCCTACAGAGAGGGTCCTTGAGCAACTGTCTTCCACTAATAGCCCCGGTCGACCAAAACCTTCTGAGCAGATTTGGTAGAAGGAAACTGAAAGAAATCGTCCGGATATTTATATACATATGTGTGTTAGTGCTTGTCTGTCTGCACGCGTGTACATGAACGCCCGTGTTTGTCTCCTACGACCCTTGACAATTGGTGTTGGTTTGCTTATGTCACCGTAACTAAGCGGTTCGGGCAAAAGAGTGAGTTAGAATAAGAGCTAGACTTTAAAAAAGTATGAATTGAGGTCGACTTGCTCGATTTATCCTTATATGGTGGTGCCCCACGATGACTGCAGTCCAATGACTAAAACGATTAAAAGAGAAATCAATATATATATATATATATATATATATATATATATTATATATATATATATATATTTCAACAATTGAGGGTAAAATTAATTAGTTATTAATCAATTTCACCAAGTATTCAGTATGTAAAGGGACCATTAAGGCGAATTCAAATATTACATGTATAAAAGGGCTTAGTAAAATAAATTACTTTGCCACATACTGAACTCATTAGAAATAGCAGCCAAAAAAAAAAAAAAAAAAAAAGATTTTTTAGCCATTTCTAATACTTAAAGAAAATTTCTCTCAGATAGTGTTTACTCAAATAACCCACGAAGGTATGGGGGTAAAAAACATTAAAAAATCACAAGTGCAAAGATTATTTGAGAACGTACGTTTCTAGATCAGCCAAATACAATTCGACATTTCTTTCGTCAGCCCCAAATTTCTTAATTCGGATTTGGAAACACTGAAAGTAGGAGCATACCCTTTTGGCGACTTTTCACCTCAGAAGATCCGTTCAAACTAACAGTGCCAACAAATTCAAAATATGCAAGCGAAGAATTCCTGCTCTCCCCCTTCCACCCACGTGGGTCAGACTAGCAAACACCCACGTGGATGGAAGGGGGAGAGCAGGAATGCTGAAAGAAGCCCGTTGTATATATATATATATATATATATATATATATATATATATATATACAACGGGCTTCTTTCAGTTTCCGTCTACCAAATCCACTCACAAGGCTTTGGTCGGCCGAGGCTATAGTGGAAGACACTTGCCCAAGGTGCCACGCAGTGGGACTGAACCCAGAACTATGTGGTAGTAAGCAAGTTACTTACCATACAGCCACTCCTACGTCTCTCTCTCTCTCTCTCTCTCTCTCTAAATATATATATATATATATATATATATATTATATATATATATATAGTTAATTAAGGAAACAGAAAGTTGATTTAGTATAACTCTTTATTTTGTACGACGATCGTCCGATCATCGTGCAAAATAACTATTTATACCAAATCTATCTTCTGTTTCTTTTATCGGTTATATTCTGAACGAACACTGCGAAATTTCTGAAGTAGATCGGACAGAAATATAATCCAACTGTTGATGATACCAGGTAGGCCAAACTGCGCCGGTGCTTTACCTGACACATTAACACACTAATTGACATATGTACATCAGTCCAATATAAAATATATGTATCTATGTGTATGTAGGTATGTATGCATGCATGTATGTATGTACGTATGTATATATTCTTTATTTCTTTTGTTATTACCTCTGCCAAGGAAGGAGGTTATATTTTCATCGGCGTTAGTCCGTCTGTGTGCAAAATAACTTAAAAAGTTGTCAACGTTAGTTAATGAAACTTGCAGAAGTTGGTAATGACACAAGGAACAGATGAGGAAATTTTGGTAGTGATCCGGGAATTTTTTATGGACTCTTGTTTATCTACGTAATTGCTTATTGAACGACATAGTGGGCTAACTTTTTGAATAATCCACGTAACATTATTATAATTCGTTCTACTACATTCCATATGGAAAATTATTTATTCATTTATCAACAGCTTTATAAACTCACAGGCCTTCGACCTGTGACTAGTTTAATAAGCGCCAACGCTCGAAGCTCTCGGACCTTTGGTCACTCTGTTACTTTGCTAAATATTAATAAAAATACATTCACTTACATACATTCATACATACATACATACATACATACATACATAATACATACATACATACATACATACATACATTCATTCATACATACATACATACATACCTATGTACATACTCATGAAATCCTCACGTGCACGTAGTACAGCTAAAGTCGAAACAATAATATATCCAGGACGAATATACATGCACATCATTGCTATGTGTGTGTGTGTATGTGTGTGTTTGTGTGTGTGTGTGTATGTATATATGATGTTTGCTATTTGTTCCTTCTCGAGCCATGCCTGGCTCATAAGGGGCCGGTTTCCCGGGTTCTTTGGCGTATAGTTTCTCCACCTGGAAGGGACATTGGCCCATCACAGGTGAGCTGCTAGATGCAGGAGGAAAGAGTGGGGGGAAAGTTGTGGCGAAAGAGTCAGCAGATGTTCGCCATTACCTTCTGCCGGAGTCGTGTGGACCTTTTAGGTGTTTCGCTCATAAACACACACACACATCGCCGCCCGGTCTGAGATTCGAATCCGTGATCCTTCGACTACGAGTGCGCTACTCTAACCACAAGGCCGTGTACCTCTCTCCTTCTCTCTCTCTCTCTCTCTCTCTCTATCTATTATATATATATATATATATATATATATATATATATATACTTATTTATATGTATGTATGGTATATGTATATATATATATATATATATTATATATATATATATATATATATACATATATATATATATATATATATATATATATATATATATATATATATATATATATATATATACAAGTGCACCATCTAACCTGCCTCCACACAGCACACATAATAATCCTTCCTAATATACATAATAAATAATGGCTCTAAGATTATCTTATATCCTTAAGTCGTCTTTATTCTAGGCTAAACCACCTGAAGCTCCTTAAGTCTTCTGTTTCTCTCCCTTCCTCTTTCCCTCAACCCCCTCGTATATCTACATGTATAAACATATACATACATACATATACACATATGCATACATATATATATATATGTACTTGTGTGTGCGTATTAGAATAAGATTATTAATTTTAAAGTTTAAGAAAAAGATCAGAATAAATAATTACTGTTAGAAGTGACACACAATGCTGAAACGTATAGTCCAGTTTATTAGGACATTCGTTTTGAATGGGACCTTTTAGTTATAACCAGGGCTGTGGAGTCGGATTTGAAGTCGGAAACAAGTAAGAGGTAGCTAGAATCGGGATCGGTGTCGGTAAAGCTATACGGTTTCCGACTCATTATTTTCTAATATAAACCAGTTATAACATATAGGCCTACTCAAAGTACAAGTATGCTTTATGCGATATGTAAACCACAATGACTTAATTACAGAAAGAGGAGTCGTAGTCGGAGGTGCCAGTAGTAGAGGAGTCGGAGTTGAAGTTTTTGTTTCGACTCCACACAGCCCTGGTTATAACTGTCGTCTTACCGAACGAGAATTCTCAACATACTTGCTGTGTCCAAGCCTACTCCAGGCTCCTCACTACTCACTACATATAGTCCTTCCTAGAACGTCGGTCCTCTGGAATTCCTTCACTGTTCAAGACTTTAGACTTTCACACGAGTGTTGGACTTACAAAATTTCAAGAGGAACGTTACTGCCATCGTTCGCACCGCTATAGTTGCATTTGCCTTGGCCATGACAGAGGGAACTCCTATATATAAATGAAGGTACATGGCCTAGTCGTTAGAGTGTGGCACTCACAATAGCTAGACCGCGGGATCGATTCCTGGACCGGGCAACGCGCTGTGCTCTTGTATAAATAACTTCATTTCACGTTGCTCTGCGAGTGGGATGGTGTGAGGATCGTTGTCACATCGGCAGAAATGCTTTACGGTTTGTATTCCGGTTCTCTACATATTCATAAAATAAATCTGTTGGCATATATAACTATATATCCATTTTTGAATTTTATCTCAATACACACACACACAAACACATACATATATATATGTATGTATATATATATATATATATATTATATTTATATATATATATAGAATTCGGGGTGAGTACTTGATAATTATAAGCACCTGTGTATACCGTTTGGTGGTGTAGTGGTGGAGTAAATTGATCAAAATAAAATAAAAACATGATGCGAAGGATTCAGCGGTACATATGTTTCGGGCCTTTATTAGACAGATTTTATAACAATGCATAATGTATGTCTGTGGCCTTCTTCAGCCGCGCACCACAGCTTCCACAAGGACATGTGTTACATCAAAATTCTTGGTTGGGGATGCAAATCCTCTCATTCACGTACGACATATGCGGCAGCAGCATAGAGTTGAAGCGTCCATCTCTTTCTTCTCTCAATGTAGAATGAGGAAAATTGGATGTTGAGGTAATGTAAATAAATAATACATATATAGAGGTGAAGATGGAGGGGCGAGAGTTCGGGACGAGGGATAAAAAATGTATAAAATGTAAGTATAGAATAACATAAAAATGTAGAGGATAAAGGGTTGTAAGTAGATGTAAAGGGGGTATAAAGAAATAAAGTAAAAATAGAAATAGAAATAAAGTAAAAAACCTGATAAAAACATGATATAAAGTGTAAAAGAATGTAAAGATAAGGATGTATAGAGGTTATGGACCAAGCATGGTGGTCAGGAGATTGATAAAATTTAGTTGTAGAATAGTCAGTACATCAACAGTTTCGTCTGGGGACTTAATGCGTTGTAAATCAGAGCTGATGAGCATTTAATCTGGTTCCTTGAATTAAATGGACTTCTAGTACATACATATCATCATGGATATATACACCCACATACACGCGTACATATACGTCTTCAAGCCTATAAGCATACACACGCACTCGCGTGTAAACACGTACATAAACACACACGCACCCACACGCACGCGCGTACACACACATACATACAACAGAATATCCGCATATATACACGGACATTACGCATCATGTTTTTATCAGGTTTTTTTACTTTTATTTCTATTTCTATTTTTACTTTATATTTCTTTATTAATCTTTATACCCCCTTTACATCTACTTACAACCCTTTATCCTCTACATTTTTATATTATTCTATACTTACACTTTTATACATTTTTTATCCTCGTCCCGAACTCTCGCCCCTCCATCTTCACCTCTATATGTATTTATTTATTTACATTACCTCAACATCCAATTTTCCTCATTCTACATTGAGAGAAGAAAGAGATGGACGCTTCAACTCTATGCTGCTGCCGCATTATGTCGTACGTGAATGAGAGGATTTGCATCCCCAACCAAGAATTTTTGATGTAACACATGTCCTTGTGGAAGCTGTGGTGCGCGGCTGAAGAGGCCCAGACATACATTATGCATTGTTATAAATCTGTCTAATAAAGGCCCGAAACATATGTACCGCTGAATCCTTCGCATCATGTCTTTATTTTATTTGATCAATTTATTATATATATATAATATATATTATATATATAATATATATTGTGTATATATGGTATATTATATATATATAGATATATATGTATATATATATACTCCCTAAAACTATTATTATTATTATTATTATATGCACACACACACACACAAACACACGCACACACACACACACACACACACACACACACCACAGACAACACACACACACCACAACACACACCACTACATATATATATATATATATATATGGAATTCGCTAAACGCATGCAATGTTAAAAGCATTGACTCGCTACAGTGTAGGATGTGCTCTGAGAAGGGAGAAAGTATAAGCCATATTGCTGTGAGTGCTGGAAGCTCGCACAACGCGAATATAAAAGGAGACACAACAATGTGGCCAGATATGTCCTCTGGCAGTTGTGCAGTAAAGCAAACCTCGAGAGAGCCGAACAATGGTATGCCAGAGAGAGTAATGGAAAACGAACATTACAAAATATTCTGAGATTTTAACATGCAGTGTGACCAAGTCATAGAGGCGAGACGACCAGATAGCGTGCTCAACCATAAAGATGAAAAAGAAGTAAAGATAATAATGATGATGATGATGATGATACAGCAAATATTCTGGTCTATACCACAGATTTGCTTGTCAGTTGTTTGACCTTAACCAGTTGACAATGTCCCTTAGTGACGATAGGTGCATCTCTGATCACGAACAGAAGTAGTGGGGAGCATCATAGCCGTATGTTGAGAGGAATTCTTTGGGTTTGAATAATTCACCTCTGGAAACATGAATGTTTCTTTCATCATCCTTAAACAACCCTCATTCAGGTACCTTCTGAGCAGGGTGCGCAACTCAACCTGAAGAAAATTCTAACTGGGCCCACCTGCAAGGTCACGCACTGTTAATCTTGATATGAGATCACCATGTCGTGCACATATGGTTGTGATGTATGTGCCTAGTGTACCCTTATCAGACGGGTAGTCATGATGGGTTTATTGGGCTTCGTATATTTTAACCTAGTGTCACTTTGATGGCATGCACTGCACCCTCACTCAATAATAATGATGATGATGACGACGATGATGATGATGATGTTGACGACGACGAAGACGACGATGATGATGAAGATGATGATGATGATGATGATGATGATGATGATGATGATGACGACGATTATATTGTTGATTAAAATATTGGAATATAAATATTAAGGCATTTTACTTTTTGATAAAAGAATATGTATCTTGGTTAGTTCGCATTATTCCGTAAGGATCACAAGGCAGGTTTCCCGGTTTTTCTGGCATTATATATATATATATATATATAATATATATAATATATATCATAAGTCCAACACCCTAACTCCTAAGCCATAGACCTCCAAAGATAATTCTGCGGCTAAGAAATACAGGAACTTGTTGTATGTCACTTTCCTTCTTATTATTAGTCTTAAAGTGGCGAGCTGGCAGAATCGTTGGCACGCCAGGTCAAATTCTTAGCCGCATATTTGTCTGTCTTTACGTTTTGAGTTCAAATTTCGTCATGGACAACTTTGCATTTCATCCATTCGGGGTCGATACAATGAACACCAGTTGAGTACTGGGGTCGATGTAATCGACTATCCCCTCCGAGCCAAAATTTCAGGCCTTGTTCCTATAGTAGAAAGGATTATCATTATTCTTTTCTACTCTAGGTATAAGGCCCGAAATTTTGGGGGAGTGGGGCCAGTAGATTAGATCGACCCCAGTTCGCAACTGGTACTTAATCTATCGACTTCGAAAGGATGAAAGGCAAAGTCGACCTCGGCGAAATTTGAACACAGAACGTAAAGACAGGCAAAATACCTATTTCTTTACTACCCACAAGGGGCTAAACACAGAGGGGACAAACAGGGACAGACAAACGGATTAAGTCGATTATATCGACCCCCAGTGCGTAACTGGTACTTATTTAATCGACCCCGAAAGGATGAAAGACAAAGTCGACCTCGGCGTAACTTGAACTCAGAACGTAGCGGCAGACAAAATACCGCTAAGCATTTCGTCCTGCGTGCTAATGATTCTGCCAGCTCGCAACCTTATTTATAATGAGGCGCAATGCCCACTCGACCACTGACGTTGAGTGGTTAAGTATTATTATTATTAGTCAACTAATTAGGACAGCGATCTATCAGAATTGTTAGCACGCCGAGCAAAATGCTTAGCGGCATTTCGTTCTGATTTCAAATTCCACCGATTTCAAATTCAACTTTGCCTTTCAGCCTTTCGTAGACAATAAGATAAGAACCGGTTGAACACTGGGGCCGATTTAATCAACTTACCCCCTTCTCCGACCTTACTGGCCTTGTGCCAAAATTTGAAAGCATTATTAGCCATTAAATTACTTTCTTTACAACTGTTGTTGTTGTTATTGTTGTTGTGTCATAAATCAGCCAAGGTTTATATTTACAAAGCCCTGTAACTAAGTTGAGCCAGTCGTTCTTTCTGGCCTAGTGTACCTAGGACGAAATTAACAAATACTGTCCATTCTTTAATGATAGGTGTGTGTGTGGAGAGCGAGTTGACAGTGCTTATCTCAAGCAAATCAAGCAACAATGTTAGAACTATCACGTTAATTCA
Source organism: Octopus sinensis (assembly GCF_006345805.1). Classification (NCBI taxonomy): domain Eukaryota; kingdom Metazoa; phylum Mollusca; class Cephalopoda; order Octopoda; family Octopodidae; genus Octopus; species Octopus sinensis. The sequence goes on along the minus strand of NW_021836477.1, from coordinate 11,356 downwards.
TTTTACGTACGGTTCCGGTTCGAGCCGGAATCTCCGGAGACTACGGCGCAATATATCTTCGTCACACATCGTAACACAGTAGAAATTTTGCGCAAAAAGTTAAAAGAAGAAATAGATAAATAAATAAATATTTAATATTGCTTTTACATTTAATGTCCTCAACACTGGACAGATGGAAGCTTATGCAACGTAAACATTGCTAATATATACGAGTGTGTGAGTGTGTGTGCATATATATATATATAAGTAGGTATACATATATATTTATACCAATGTCAATTTGTGCATGTAATGTGTAATACCACTAATAAGTATGCATGTATGTACGTATATAAACATATATATATATAAATATATATGTGTATATATATATGTATATATATATCTATCATATATGTATGTGTGTGTATATATATATATACACACACACATGCATATATGTTTGAATAATTAGAGGCACATACCAATACGTATAGGTATGTGTATACATCCATACAGATATTTTATACGTCTTTGTGTGTTTGTGTATATATATATATATATGTGTGTGTGTGTGTGTACATTCATATGTGTATATACAATTACATACATAAAATATAAATATACGTTTAGATAAGTATACACACACATATACACACACACATATACATGCATACATATATACACACATACACATAGACATAGATTTCTTTCCTTCACTTATGCAAATTTTTTGCAAATCATGTAAATTTCGTTGGTACGGGGTGCTTGGCTTGGGATTTACGTAGGCTTCCAGATTCTAGTCCGGCTATAAATACTGACAGTGTATCATTGTTGGAGAGCAGAAAAACTTAAGACAAGATAAAAGAGGATTTAACAGTAAGTTTGCTTCTGACATAACAACTGAATTGAAGACGATTTCTTAAAGCCGTTTGATATACGGCTATCATGGCTGCTGTCCAAATGCATATTATTTTTCCCGATGATACATCGTCAAATGATAGCAATAGCGCCATATTTGTGCACACACAACCAATGCCGATACGTCTCAAGCATTCACGTGCATAAAGACATGTTAATACAGATATACACAGAATAGACAGGCCTAAAGACGCATGTGTGTGTGTGTGTGTGTGTGTGCGTGTGTGTGTGTGTGTGTGTGTGTGTGTGTGTGTGTGTGTGTGTGTGTGTGTATGTATGTATGTTTGTATGTATGTATACATACGTATACTCTTGAATTCTCGACATGCATATTGACTTATATATAAACATGGATAAGCAGACACCTTATTTCGTTTGATGACTATGACGATGATGATGGTAATGATGGTGATGATGATGATGATGACGACGATGATGATGATGATGATGATGATGATGATGGTGATGATGGCGATGATGACGACGATAGAAAGAAAGAAACTGGTCTCAAAAGATTGATAGTAGTAGTAGTAGTAGTAGTAGAGGTAGTAGTAATAGTGGTAGTAGTAGTAGTAGTAGTAGTAGTAGTAGTAGTAGTAGTAGTTGTAGTAGTGGTAGTCACCAATTGATAAAGCCACTGTCGTTGCATCCAGTAAGATGCATGTCACCAGATGCATGTTCGATGATTAATTAAGTGTTGAAACTAAACAAGGAGGCGGCGGCTGCGGTGGCGTGCGGTGGATTTTGAAAAGATGGAACATCGGGGTAGACACGGATATGATGATGGTGGCGTTGTGATGAAGATTCGCATCTCTGCAGATATGTGACCGACTGAGGTGTAGGGTAGATCGCAAAATGGTCCTATATTTACAAGAATTGTATGGAAGAATGAAAGCGAATAGCCAAAAATATAAGTATGAATACTTACATAAATACATAAACACACATACATACATAAATACATACATACATACATACATACATATATGTATAATGTATATGTATGTATATCTACATACGTATATATATATATATGTATATAGGAATATATATATATATGTATGAGTGTATAAGTAAATTATATGTGTGTATATATATGGGGAGAGATATGTATACGCATATATATATATAAATATATGTGTATACATAAATATATACATATATAAAAATATATACATATATACATATATACATGTATACACATATGTATATATATATATATATATATATATATGTATATACATGTATATATATGTATAGATATGTATGTATATATATGTATGTATATGTATAAAAATATATACATATACATATACACCCATATGTATATATATATAGTACATATATATATATATATTATACATTATATATACATATGTATGTATATCCATATATATATATATATATATGGATATACATATATATATATACTATACAAAAATGCATCTTCTCTCTCTCTCTCTCTCTATCTCTATCTATGTATGTATAGATGCACATGTACACACACACACACACATATATCGCTGTAAGTTTATATACGTGTACTGCGAATATACATGCACCCATATATACATATATGTCAATCAGTGTTTCTGCTTCTGCATGATTTGCAGAATATATGTCTATATATATATATTTCCCTGCGTTTTCTGTAGGAGGTATGTTAAACATGCATAACGTAGTACGCATAACATTTATCAAGATATTCACATGCCCTTTATTTGACAAACTGTTAAATAATTGCACCACGGCTTACCTAACTACATACCTATATATACAAAGAGACACATGTGTATGTTTATATAAATATATATAGAGAGAGATTTGTGTGCGAGTGTATATGTATGTGTATATGTTGGTATGAGTATTTATAGACATGACCACTGATATATGTATATAGGTGCAGGAGTGTGTGTATGGAAAATAGCTTGCTAACGAACCACATGGTTTCAGGTTCAGTCCCACTGCGCGGCACCTTGGGCGAGTGTCTCCTACTATAGTCCCGGGCCGACCAAACCCTTGTTAGTGAATTTCGTAGGCGGAAACTGAAAGAAGCCCGTAGTATTTATCATATATATATGTATATATATATATATATATATATATATATATATATATATATCGCCATGTTGATTCGCTAGCTTCTGCACGCATTTTTTTTTCTCTCCTTGTTTCTCTCCGTGTTTCTTTTCTGTGTATCTTTCTGTTGAAGACCGTAGGCTCGAAACGTAAAAGACTTGTTTTATTTATATTCCTGAGCGCCATACTAATACAATCGTTTGTTTGTATTCCACCTGCCTTCGTCTTTTGTTTATTTTCATAAAGCTTCCCTTATATATAATATATATATATATATATATATATATATATATATATATATATATATATATATATACAGTATACGGGCGAAGATCTTGCTTTCAATACTCAGGAGTGAGATGCCCCGATAGTTATTGCAATCCTCTCGGTATATCTTCTTGTAGATGGTGATGATAGCTACGTCGTTCGGGAGGGTCTTGCTTTCCCAGATCTTGATGATAAGGAGCGTCAGATAATTTTTCAGCTCAGAACCTCCGTGCGTGAAAAACTCAAACGGGATGTTGTCTAGTCCTGGGGCTTTGCGCTCGAGTGCCTTGTTGAACTCATGGGGCAAGGGCGACAAGGACATCCAATGGCAGATGGGAAGCGATGTGCTGTTTTGGAGGAGATCGTCTGGAGTGCGTGAGTGGTCGTTATGTAGGCTCAACGAAATGGGACTTCCAGCGATCCAGGATTCTCTGGGTGTTGGTTAACGTAGAGCCAGCTGCGTTCTTCAGGCCACCCACTGATGACCTTGAGGGGTCGAAGATCACCGCCTTCTTATTTCTCGCCTTAACATCAAGATCCGCCTTCCATCAAAGCGGTTTTCAGCAAACATACCTTACCGACGCACGTACGAATGTTCTGTACGATTTTAAGTATATATTTAAAAGTACAAACATGATATTTAATACAGCAAATTTAATCATCGCCATAATTCTTTAATCTTGTATCACTTTTTCCCCTATATCTGTACACACACACACACCACACACACACACGCAAACACACGCAAACACACGCACGCACACCACACACACACACACACACACACACACACACACATATATATATATACAGGATTGGCCAAGTCAGCTGACAGTAAAACAAAACTATTTAATTCGAAGTTTTATTTATGTTTAACAACTGAATGAATTTAATGATAGCATCTAAACCTGAAGCCTCTTGAAAACTGTTCAAAGTGAAGTCCTTCTTGAGCGACACATTTTCCCATTCGATTCAATACAGAATAACGGAAAGTATTTATGGAAATTTGATTTACTGTCGGGTGACTTTTTGCCAACCCTGTATATATGTGGCCCAAAATTGTTAAAAAAAAAAACTAAAACGAAAGAAAGCAGTAGACACTGACATGTGAGAGAACAACAAACAATGAGGTATATTAGTTTAACGCCCAGGAAAAGTGGATGAGTGTTTGATGTTTCGTGTCTTCTACAGAAAGGAATGAGGAAACAAAGCAATGGTTTCAGCAGGTTTCTAAACACAGAGAGGACAAACAAGGACAGACAAACGGATTAAGTCGATTATATCGACTCCAGTGCGTAACTGGTACTTATTTAATCGACCCCGAAAGGATGAAAGGCAAAGTCGACCACGGCGGAATTTGAACTCAGAACGTAGCGGCAGACGAAATACCTATTTCTTTACTACCCACAAGGGGCTAAAACACAGAGGATTAAGTCGATTACATCGACCCCAGTGCGTAACTGGTACTTAATTTATCGACCCCGAAAGGATGAAAGGCAAAGTCGACCTCGGCGGAACAGAGAAAGAGAGAAAAATGTATGCATGTACGTATGCATGTATATATGTATGTATGCATGTATGTGTGTGTGTGTTTGTCCCTACTATACCACTTGGTAATTGAAAACTGGTATTGGCTTGTTTAGGCTCCTGTAACTTTGCGGTTCGGCAAAAGATAGAATAAACTTAAAGTTAATGACCGGCGGCGATTTGTTCGATTAAACACTTCAAGACGATGCCCCAGCATGGCTGCTGCCTAATGATTAACATAAAAGGTGTATGTCGGACAAAATTTCCCAGCTTATCTTTACGTTTTTAACCGTTTGTATCTGGACTATAGTAGTAGAAAACACTCGTCCAAGTAGACGTGGAGTGGGTCTGAACCCGAAACCATATGGTTGCAAAGCGATTTTGTAAGCCACACCAACTAATACTGATGCCGCATCAATATTTTTTTTTACTTCTTTACTACTCACACGGGGCTAAACATAGAGGGGACAAACAAGGACAGACAAAGGGATTAAGCGATTACATCGACCCCAGTACGTAACTGGTGCTTATTTTAATCGACCCCGAAAGGATGAAAGGCAAAGTCGACCTCGGCGGACTTTGAACTCAGAAGGTAGCGACAGACGAAATTCCTATTTCTTTATTACCCACAAGGGGCTAAACACAGATAGGACAAACAAGGACAGACAAACGGATTAAGTCGATTACATCGACCCCAGTGCGTAACTGCTACTTATTTAATCGACCCCGAAAGGATGAAAGGCAAATTCGACCTCGACAGAATTTGAACTCAGAACGTAGCGGCAGACGAAATGCTGCCAAGTATTTCGCCCGGTGTGCTTTTGTTTCTGCCAGCGCCATCAATACCCCACGGTTAGGGTAGCGATTTGGAAACCTGCTGAAACCTTACTAGGCATATTGGCACAGATCAGCAGATCAACATTACTCCCGAGTATTTTGGTTGGTGCATTAATGCTTTAATTATTCACCCTTCCTTGCTCTCTCTCTCTCTCACACAGACACATATTCACACACTCACAGACACACACGTACGCACACATACACTCACAGACGTGCGTGCTTGATGCCTAAACAGTAACAACAACTGCAAAAGAAACAACAGCAACTATAAAAAACAGCAACAGCAACAACAAGAATAGCAACTGTTATGTGATGTTAATGGCTCAGTAAAGGAATGTCTGTGACTATATAGATAAAGTGAAGGTTCTTCTTCGTTTTGGTACCACGATCGTGGCTGTAACGCTTCGGTCAACTGCTATCTATTACGCCCATGTTTTTCCAAAATGTCGGCTTTCAAATAATTTTGTCAGACAGCGTTATTAAAACATGGCAGATATCTCACTTCAGACACGGTTGTTGTTTTTTTTGTTTGTTAATATTCTTTTAGCTTTTCTTTCTATCTTTCTTTCTGTTTATTTGTTTGTTTCATAAAAGCAAAACACAAACAACGTCAACAACAACAACAACAGCAGCAACAACAACAACAACAACAGCAACTACAAAATTAAACACGATGACAACATTTTTAATTAAAAGGAGTGGAAGGGGGAAGAGCAAGAAACAAACAAAAAGAAACAAAGCAAAAACAAAAACAAAAATAATAATAATAATAATAATAATAATAATAATAGTAATAAATTTAAAAAGTAATATTTATATAATCGATAAATACCAATTAGTTTATGTTAAACTTATGTTAATTTTACAAATAAATTACACGCTCTCAATAATGTGTACCTGTTGTTTTTGCTGTGTTTTTTGAAATTATGCTTATTTTTGTTCTTTTTTTATTTAACCTAGAGCTGTTTGTTTGTTCTAGTTAGTGGAGTTTGTATTATTATTTTATTATTTTTTTGCCATTTTTGTTGCTTTTCTTCCGTATTCTTTTTTTCTGTTTTATTTTATTTTATTTTATTTTCAAGAAAAAATTATTTATAAAATTCCTATCTGTCTGTTGCATATGACGTGTTTGATATACTTCTCTCTTCGTTTCTCTTTCACTTTCTCTTTCACTTTCTCTTTCTCTTTCTTTTCACCATTCTCTCTCTCTATTTCCTTCACACACCCATGTCTCTCTCTCTCTTTTTGGTACATATACCATCACTCCTATACTCACAGTATATACCTTCAATTAATCTTTGTATCCTATATTTCCTCTCTTTCTCTCTTGCTCACCCTCTCTTGCTTACGCTCCTTCTCTCCTTCTCTCTCACTCCCATTAGTACATTCTCCATTCTCTCTACTTCTCTCCGAAATATATTTAATGTTTTCTATATCTTATATTTAACACACATATATTTCTGCATCTCTCTCTCTCTTCTTCACACTGTCTGTCTGTCTCTCTATCTATCTATCTATCTATCTATCTATCTATCTATCTATCTATCTATCTATCTATCTATCTATCTATCTATCTATCTATCTTTCTATCTATCTATATGTCTATGCCTCTCTCACACACACACTTTAACACATCTTCTCTCTACCTCTCTCCCAAATATACTTAATCTTTCTTTTGTCTTACATTCAACCCACACATATTTCCGAGTCTCTTTCACCCTTTCTCAGTCTACCTCTCTCTCTCTCTCTCTCTCTCTCTCACTCAATCTCCCTCCCTCACTCCCTTTCTCTGTCTCTCTCTCTCTCACTCCCTCTCTCACTGTCACTTTATTTCTCCCCCTATACACACGGATGCCTTAAACTCACTGGTATTTTGCTCTCTCACTACTTTACTCTGACACGTAGCCTCCACATCTTGCTCTGTCGCTTTCTCGATCTCACCAACACTCAATTTTTATCTCACCTTTGTGCCTTCAACCCATCAACCACCACCCACACTCATTCGCACACTCACGCGCGCACAAACACACGTGCATACCTCATGCATATATACATACATATGCACATTTTACTAACCTTTTTTTCATATTAATTTTTTTATGTTAGTAAATCATCCACTCCGTCCTTTATGCTGTCATCTACATCACACACACACATACACACAACACAACACACACACACACACACACAACACACACATGTATATATATATATAGATATATATATAATATATATATATATATATATATATAGATAGATAGATAGATAGATAGATAGATAGATAGATATGCATGCATATATGTATATGTATATATCATATATTTATATATACATATACATATACATTATATATATATATATATATATATATATATATATATATATATATAATATATATATATTATATTATATATATCATATATAGAACTAAACAAAAACAATGAATGAAGAATATAACGTTATATACATGCATCCATTGCTGCATAACACATACTACACACACACACACACAACACATGTATAACGAGTGTCTGCACACATATTACACATGTACGCACAGGCACACACACACACACACACACACACACCACGTATGAATGTATGTTACCCGGTTATATAGATAGTTCTGTACGATTTTTAAGTATATATTTAAAAGTACAAACATGATATTTAATACAGCAAATTTAATCATCGCCTATAATTCTTTAATCTTGTATCACTTTTCCCCCTCTATCTGTATATTTTCCAATGCCTGATTCGCAAAATTCCTTGAGCTTTGAATTAAAACATATATTTAATTAATTTTCTATGTCTTCCCCATTGGCCATAATTTTACTATCGATATGGTTTTACGAAGATCTAGATTAGTAAATGTCTAATGGAATAAAGTCTGAAGAATGTTGATGGTGAGTGAAGCATGTTTTCTGTACAAACGGTTCCAGAACATTTTGTAGTAGGGATTTGCATAGATTCTATTGATTTCAATCATCTTGATGAACTGGGGGCCCTTCTGTGATTCGAAACAGGAACCTTTTTTTTTTTTTTATCCAAGCCAATCTTCAAACGATGAAGTTGCTGATGGTTGACTTCATAGGTGAGCGCGTGACTGACCCTTAAAAACTCATAATAGCTTAATTTTCCCATAACCGATCAAACACGATGATTTTTTTTTTTTTCTTTTGGTGAAATCCCTCTCGTAAATTCTGTGCTTGATTCTGATTTGCGCTAAGCTATTATTTACAGAACTAAATATTGCTGTAAAGCCGCACTTCTTAAACTTTTATCATTCGTGGCCCCATTTTCAAATGCGAGATTTTTCGCGACCCCAGGTATTATATATGAAATAAAAGATAGGAGTGGCTGTGTGGTAAGTAGCTTGCTAACCAACCACATGGTTCCGGGTTCAGTCCCACTGCGTGGCATCTTGGGCAAGTGTCTTCTGCTATAGCCCCGGGCCGACCAATGCCTTGTGAGTGGATTTGGTAGACAGAAACTGAAAGAAGCCTGTCGTATATATGTATATATATATATATATATAATAAGTGTGTGTGTATATGTTTGTGTGTATGTGTTTGTGTGTTTGTCCCCCTAGCATGGCTTGACAACCGATGCTGGTGTGTTTACGTCCCCGTCACTTAGCGGTTCGGCAAAAGAGACCGATTGAATAAGTACTGGGCTTACAAAAGAATAAGTCCCGGTGTCAATTTGCTCGACTAAAGGCGGTGCTCCTGCATGGCCGCAGTCAAATGACTGAAACAAGTAAAAGAGTAAAAAAGAGTAAGAGTATAAATCATTTATTTTTGGCTGAACAATAATACATATAAAAAAAGTAGTTATATTATTTGTCAAAATAAAAGTAAATGTTTCGAGTACGTAAATAAACCAAAGCAAAAATCAACTTGACGAAAGTGCTTGTTTTTTGCTGTCTAACAAATTAAACCTTGGTGTAAATATTTAACACTGCTGGACGTAAAGCATCTACGTTTTTTAACGTTCAACGGTATTTGGCTTTAATCTCTCTATATATAAAACTGAAGTTGTCTGTGTGTGTGTGGCAGGTTCGGTAGCCTTCAACTAACACTATCTCCTCCGAGACCCTGCGGCACAAGTTGACCAAAATTGAGATTATGATAGAAGAAGGATTGCCCTTCCTTCCGTAGAACAAAAAATTCAAATCGGACCATGTTAGCATCAAAAATTATTTACATCAAAAAGGTACTTTTTTTTTCTATGAAAATCCCTATTTTTTACGATTTTTTGACTGTTGTATCACCATTTTTCGGTGTATTTCAACCAAAAAAAATGTTCACTTAAAGAGAATAACAAGTTACATAACGCAAAATTTTTAATTTTCAAAAGTTCCAATTCTAAAGGATCAAAACAAACCCGAGCAACGCCGGGCGATACTGCTAGTTAGGGTTAAAGCTGAAAAAGTCGTTTGACATGGGTATGTGGTCCTAAATGACAAAAGAACATGTAATGCCATTTCAGAAGTAACATAAAAACAGAAATTTGTGAAATAACATATAAACTAAAATCCAAGTGTTTGAATTTAAATTTCGCGATCCCAGCATTTCGCTTCACGACCCATACTTTAAGAAGCGCTGCTGTAAATAATATATTTCTCCTCTCCAGTCACGATACGCTCGAGCGTTTCATGTATGGAGTGATTCGCAGCGATTAAGCTCTTACTGAAAATTTGCTCCTGAAAGAGCATGTGGAACCCACGTTCATTGTCAAAGTTTCAGCAAAACTTTCCAAACTTCTTCAGACGATTATGGATGTTCATAATCCATTCACCTACCCATTCATCCATCCATCTCTCCATCCATCCATCTTTTTCACTCACTGTTCGTGGGAGAATCGTAGGGGTAGGATTCTCAGGTAACTCCTTTATAGGGTCCTGTCAGAATCAATTCTCATTTTGATTTGCCAACTCGGTCTCCAAGCGTGATCAACTGAGGCTATGGATGCTATCCAACCATCTCGTTCTTGGGCTATCTCTAACTTTTCGACCAGTTGACTCGGCTTGAATAATCCGTCTTGCGATTATTTCCTGCAACGTAGCCATAGTACCGGAGCTGAGACCTCTCAATGAGAAGTAGCGCCTCGTTCGAGAGAGGGACTTCCTGATCTCCGAGCTACGCATCTTGTCGCGTAACGTTACTCCAAATATCCGCTTCTATTCACGATTGTACTCTTTCAGTCATTACCCAAGCTTAGACACGAAAACCGAATTGAAGATAACAGGTTTGACTTTTACCCCCAATGTCCCCTTTTCTGAGGATCGAATACTGAATATTACACAAGGAGGCTACGTATCGCCCTAAATGTGAAATGGCAGCAACATATGATAAATGAATGTCTTTATGGAGGCCTTCCGAAAGTTAGCGAGATCAGGTAAAGACGGCTGCGACCATCATGTCACTGCGTGCACAATCCTGAACTGAAAGCATCCAAATTAGTTTTGTGGAAACTACTTAATGGTGATGTAAGAAAAAGAAGACTTCGTCACACTTACATTGACAACTTAATTGCAGACACTGGTCTGGAATATATCCAGGACCTCGAGGCAGTGATGATGGACCGAGAAGTGTGGCGAGTGAACTTTGTTACTACGGTCTGTGTTGGAACCAGGCCATAATAATATATGTAATAATAATACCTATTTCTTTATTACACATAAGGGGCTAAACACAGAGGGGACAAACAAGGACAGACAAAGGTATTAAATCGATTACAT